>NW_007041070.1:10692-80551 GCF_000164805.1 Carlito syrichta
ACAGCTGGGCCATGCAGCCGTCCCGCGGCAGCCAGAGCTCCGGGCCGCGCAGGGTGGCCAGCAGCGGCGGCACCACGCTGGTGGTGAAGCCCGCGTCCACCAGGGCCAGGTGGCAGAGAAAATAGTACACGGGCGTGTGCAGGCGCGGGTCGCGCACCGCCAGCAGCACAAGCGCCGAGTTGCCGCTCAAGGTCAGGAGGTAGCAGAGGAGGACCAAGGCGAAGAGGACCGGCCGCAGGGAGGGCCCGTCGGAGAAACCCAGCAGGAGGAAGCGGTCCTCGGTGCTTTGGTTGGCCTAAAAGAGGAAAACTCCCAGAATGTTTAGAAAAACCACATAAATAATTTGAGTGATGCTGTCCCTTACAAGCAAAGGAAAGCCAGGAATGCGGGGATGGGTTGGGGGAAGTAGAAGCACAAGCCTTATTTCAGAACACTTAGTTTAGGAACATAGTCATATGCTAGTATCCTTGGTTTATATGTTTACAAGATCCTATCAGGGAGATAGAACCTCCGTTTTATAGGTGAACAAACAGAGGCTCATAAAGGCTAATTAAGCTGTGTTAAGGTCATAGCTAGTCAGTGGCTGTGTGGGACTTGTGCTCAGGCCGGTCAGATATTCAAATCTGTACTCTGGTTTGCCTCCCGGTTCTGGTTGAACGCCTAGGTGCCAAAGAAGAAATGTTGTCTTCCTCCCCCATATCAGCCCTCCAGATATTTTAGACAGATTTCACTCTTAAGACTCCTTCCCCAACTTTTTTTTTTTGAAAATATGTAGTACCTAAAAATAAAGGCCAAACTTCAAGCTTGGCCTAGCCAACACTTGGTAGATCAGAATTATCATCTCCCTTGTTTCAGGTTCTTTGCTTGTATTAGTGCAACTGTTAAAATAAAATGGAGACCAGGTCAGAAGAATCCCTGCACAGACAAAGCCAGCTGGGCCTCATAAGTGATCTTAGCCTTACTTAGTTTGCAAACATAAATGAAACTTAATTTGTTCTATTTCTTGTAAATACCTACATTAAACAAGCAAAATATTTAAAGTCAGCCCATCAGAAGCAGCCAACAAACACATAGTGATATAACTGGGAACTTTCCAATGGGTTAGAGCAAATAAAGCAATGGTATAACTGTCACCAATCCAATATTTTCTTTTCTTTACTCTTGCGTTTGTCCTATAAAAGCCTTCCCCTTGTGTTCCCTCGACAGAGCTCCCTACTCACTTCTGGTTTGGAGCTGCCCAATTACGAATCACTGCGCAAATAAACTCCTTAAAAATCTTATTGTTCCTCAGTTTACTTTCTGATACAAGCCATTATAATACTGACGACTGATTTATAATCTGTTGTAGAGACTGCTTCCAATGTTCATGTCCCTCTTGCTGTAAGATCTAGTATGATGATCATGATCACTACAGATCAGTACATGCATACTAGCTTTTTTTTTTTTTTTTGAGTTGGAGTCTCACTCTTTCGCCCAGGCTGGAGTGAAGGTGGCACGCTCCTGGCCACTGCAGCCTTGACCTGCTGAGCTCAGGAAATCCTTCCACCTCAGCCTTCCAAGTAGCTGGAACTACAGGTGCGCAATACCACGCCCATCTAATTTTTAAAAAAAATTTATTGTAGAGACAAGGTCTCATCATGTTGACCAGGCTGGTCTCGAACCTGCAGGCTCAGGCAATCCTCTTACCTCGGCCTCCCAAAGTGCTGGGATGATAGGTTTGAGCCACTGCGCCCGGCCATATAATAGCTTTTAAATAAGGAGTCAGCCAAGTAGAAGAAAGAACACTTCCTGGTAGACCAGATTTCAGAAGAACTTGGTTCTACCTAGCATAGCTCCCTTTAGCTGGTTATATCATATGGTAAAGTCCCTTCATTTCTCTCTGTCTCAATTTTTTCACAGGTCAATTCAAGAGTTTAAACTACATGATATTCTAGGTTTCCTGTGCTATCTTCCTGGCTTTACTATTGAATTTTCTCACACGGGACAAAGAGAGCATTATTCTCAAAGTTTTTTCCTGGAAAAACAAAACATAGGGAATTATGATTTTTAAACTGAGAACAGTGAATATGATATTTAAAATGTTATCTACATGATGATACCTAGATTTCTATGTAACTCTTATCCATTGCATCAACAATATGGTTTTATAACCGCTAAGAGATTTGGTCCAATATCATTCTCAAGGGTCATATTGGAGGTGAATAAAGTAGAAGTGGCATTCAGAATTATGGACCAATGGTGGCTGGCAATGCTGAATTATGAAAGTCAAATTCTTTAGTACTGTGATTATGTAGCCACACATCAGTTCAGCCAGGCAAGCCCTAAATCATTCCTCTTCAAATATGCCACACCAAGAAAACAGGTATACTAATAAAACTGGACATATAGCATGCTTCTTGCATGTATGCACAAATACCCAAATCCGTAGACACATATACCCCATCATCCCCCTCACATATCCAGAAGGAAAATCTGTTGTAAAATATATTGTGTAATATGTCCCCAAACCTCATTTGGTATTCTAAATGTGCCCCTTGGCTGTAAAACTATCTTTTTTTAGGGCACTGTAATAATCAACTTACCTTCATATCAAATCTCTTGACACTAATACATATTTAGACCTTGAGTTTTCAGGTGATAAATTGGTCTCTTGCTCCTGCTCTGAATTCTCTGGGTTTGAAATGACAGTTGAGAGGATTTAACAAAAGATCCAATTGCGTGACTGTGTGGATTTCTGGAGTGGGTGTCTGGGATAAGAGCCAGGTACCTCAAGAAGATAGGGAGTAGGTGTCATCTTGCTTGTCAGCAGAGGAATAAATAGAATGTCTAGATAAGAAGCTACCAAAGCCTGTGAAACTTTGAGATCTAGGCAGAGGTGGTGATATCTTTTTCCGGAGAGCCCTGTAATGGGGTACAGACAAGGTTAGAACCTGGGCCTTGTGGTAGTAGCAAATCAACATTAGGTGGTGGTAGAAAAAATTTCCTCCTGGATCGAAAGGGCATAGTAGTTAGACAGAAGGAGGAGTCCTCTTACTGGAGAAGAAATAGAGGAATCAACTTTCCCTGTTATTTAGAAGGGAAGATAGAACCCTAGGGAATCTATGTCTCCCTCCCATCATTAGTACTTTGCATGGAGGTGTCCAGAGAGGTGTCCCCCAGGGTGGTTCGGAGAAAAAAATTCTGGAGGCAAAGTCCCTTTAGGGTAGTGTGTCTCTGGCAGTGTGTGAAGGCCAGAGGCAGCATAATTCCCTCTCATTATTATTTCCACTCTTAAATTTTACCTGGTTTAGAATTTCATTCTCTGATAGAGTGACCTTAAGCTAACTGCTTAACCTTGGTGATTCTGTGTCAGAATTTGTAAAACAACTCACTCTTTTCTGTCAGAGATGAGATAGATTTGTTGAAATCATCCTCAGTTTTGAATACAACTTTGGCTCTTATGTCATCTGCTCTCCCTGTCCCCTTGCCCATGACTGTCTTCCCCTTCCTCCGCTTCACTCTTTATTCCTGGAAGGTTTTTGTTCCTGGTTCACTCTCACACTCTTCAGTACTTATAATTCTTGGTGAATCCACATAGATTATACTTCTATACTCTCTCCTCTCAGCTCTTTCTTCAGAAAGGGGTCTGCAAATTCATTGCTGTCTCTCACCTCTCTCATATCTTCATGTTCTTTCGCTTTCTGGAGCTTAGACTCTCTGGTCAATCCTTCTAATTACTCCTTAACTTATTTATTATAAGTACTCTCAACTTACCTACCTTTTTCACTTGTTATACTCTTCTACCTAAATTGCTCTTCTATTTAAATCCAACTCCAATCCTACTCTCTCCTAGAGTTTAGCTGACTGTGGCTGGAGGAAAGCCCATAGCCATGTTGAGAGGTTTCACTTTACTTTCTTTTTAAAAAAATAAATTTTATTTATTTATTTATTTATTGTAGAGATGAGGTCTCGCCAAGTTGCCTGGGCTGGTCTTGAACCCGTGGGCTCAGGTAATCCACTCGTCTTGGCCTCCCAAAGTGCTGGGATTACAGGCTGGGCCACCAAGCCCGGCATACTTTACTTTCATGACCATTAACTTTAAAGGGCGGGGCTAATGCCTTCAACAATCATATTATATTTCCCTAGTCTGCTCACTTTTCTACTCTTCTACATAATTAATCCATATTTTCTGTTGTCTCCTTATGTCCTTAATAAGCCCCCTCTTTTAAAAATTACATCCTTTTTTCTCAGATTATATTTTACTCCATTTTTCACTGAAAAAACATTAAAAAAGCAAAGAGATTTTCCACAAGTTCTCACCAAACCATCTGCTCACCTACTTGCATCTGTACTCATAGACAGTACTCTACCTTTTCCTTTGAGACTGCTGGGGATAAACTATTTGTGCTTCTGTCTGATGCCAGTCCCTCTACTTGTCTACTACATTCCATTTTTTTCCAGTTATCCAAGGTTATTATGCTTTAGTATCTCCTCCTGTCCCCTACAGAATTATTTGCTCTTCTAGAGGATCATCCCGTCAACACATAAACGTGCTTTTATTTCTGTCTTTAGAAAAAAAATTCCCTTGTCCCTTGTTCCCCCTAGCTACCATCCCAGTCCTTACTTTTACAGCACTTCTCTTACTCTCTTTTGGTGCCAATAATGCTTCACCACTAAAGATGTTTGTTATCATTATCAAAGGTCACAAATTTGCTGTACCTCCATGTTGCTACAGCAAAAGGCCACTTTTCAGTCCTTACATCATTTGACCAATTAGGAGCATTGTATACAATGGATCTGCCTTTCCTTTTTGAACACTCTTTTCATTTGGTTTCTGCTGTGGACTGAATTGTGTCTTCTCAGAATTCATATGTTGAAGACTTAATCCTCAATGTGACGGTATTTGGTATTTGATATGGGCCTTTTAGGAGATACTTATGGTTAAATGAGGTCATAAGGCTGATGTCCTCATAGTATTAGTTTCCTTAGGAGAATAAGAGGAAATAGTTTTTTAACTGTGTTTGGGGCACAGTGAAAACAACTGTAATACAGTAATACACAGAAGGCTTCCCATGGCCTCCTTCATTTTCTTCCCACTTCTCTCATGATTTTTTTCAGAGTTTTTGTATATGCCTTGAATGTAACATAGATGTCTCCTACCTTGGTAAGAAAAATAGACTGTGGCTAAAAGAATGCATCCATCTCCTGCACTTCTCTTTCTAGGAAAAGTGGCAGTTGAGGTTTTGAATAATTTAGCCTCAAAGTTTTCAGGTTCAGCATGTGTTCTGTTTCTCCTCACCTGAACCAATCCTATAACTATCCACCTTCAATATTTTAATATAGTCCTTTTTCCTTCACTTTTTAATGTAGATGAGTGCATTATGGTTTGTGTAAATTTATTTTTTGTGCTCTGATTTAGTCATCTAACATTATAATGAAAGATATTCACATTTATACATTCATATTTATATTCACCTATATCTGTAGATTATACTACAGATTTCTTATAAATATAAAATATATAAATTATATATATTGATCATCTCTTAATGACCAGGCACTTGACATTTACAAGATGCATGAATATTCAATTGTGACAATGTATCATATTTTTAAAAACTGTTGTTCCCTTCTTTGATATCTAGGTTATTTTAATTTTTTAAAAAAGTATTGAAAGTAACATTTCAAGCAACAGAAGGATTTTCATGTTTTTTGTATTTTTCTTTAGGGAAGAATAATGGAATTAGAATGATTGCATTAAATATGTCCTCAGAATCACCAGAGACCTATCTATCTGTCTGTCTGTCTGTCTATCTATCTATCTATCCATCCATCCATCTATCATCTGTCTGTCTGCTTATCATCTATCGCCATATCAATTCCTCTGGTGACAAAGTGAAAAGAATGTATGCTTTGCAGATAGGGAGACCTGGACTTGAATACTGACCATGATGTCTGGCTCTGAACAAGGCAAATAAGGCATTTGATGTCTGCAAGCATCAGTATCTTCATCTTTAATCTTTGTATAATCCCTGCCTTAACGCAAGGTTGCTATGAGCATAAAATATGACGTGTGCAAAACCCTTGGCACACATTAGGAGCTCATATATGACAGCTTTTCAAAGGTATTGTGCTTGTGTACACTTCATATTAGCTGTGTTAGTGTAAATGCTTCTCTGCCACTTTTCAGCCATATTATCTTCATGCTAATATATTTGCTTATTTGACAGACAGATGAACATTTTCATTCCATTTATTTTTATTATTATACTATAGCTGCACTGTATATATTGGTTTCTGCACCAAGTGTACCTAAAACTCCATAACTGTGGATATAGGGTCAGGCCTACCCAGCTCTGCTTGTTCTAGGTGCTATGAACTTGGCCACACTCACTTTGTGATAGTCTAACTTTTGTTTACCATGAACTAGTCCTATGGGCTCCCCTCTCTTTTCTTTAAACATGCTATACTCTTTGTATTGCTGTTTCTTCTTCCTGGAATACTTTTCCCCTCACGTATCCAAGACTGGCTCCTTATGATTTTTCTGGACATATCTCAAGCAGGAGTGGGGGCCCCAGATTAGGGGCCTAGTAGGGGATAATGAGAGGTTAATCAGAAAAGGCATGGGAAGAAGGCAAGTGTGAAATGCCATGGATGGTGGACGGTGTGTGAAGAACTCATGTATGCTTCCTAAGGAAAAGTGTTAGTTTAGAATTTTGCCAAGCCCAGAAGGAATTAGCATTATATTTTCTATAATGAGAGGAAACCCACCGAGTTCTAGGGTATGGATCAAATAAGACCTTTTATGCCCATCAACTTATTCCTTGCTGCTTTCCCTCCATCTCCAAGTCTGGAGGAGCTAGAGGCAATCTGGTTACTGGGGGAGTAGCATAGAAGCAGACACATCTCCCAAATCTCACTGCAGGCAGACCCTAGTTGGGAGAGGGAAGAAGTTCATAATATTGACTATTATAGGATTTGGTCATTTTATTTACTTAAGTTCATTCTTGAGACTAAAGAGGACCAGAGGACTTTTTATTACTTGAGTGATCGTCTAATATTTTCCCCAGTGGGTGAGGAAATGCCCCACAAAGCTGGTTTGCCCAGGTGGGAAAAGAATGGAATATGGCTGCTTGCTGTTGGAATCGCATTCTGGGAAATCCTGTTCATTTAGTGTAATGGTTACATTTATCTGTTTATTGTCTCTCCCTAAGTAGAATGTAAACTCTGGGTGTTCACTGCAGCCTCGACCTCCTGGGCTCAGGCCTCCCAGGTAACTGGGACGACAGGTCGGTGCCACACCTCTGGCTAATTTTTAAAAAATTTTGTCGAGATGAGATGTTGCTATGTTGTCTAGGCTGGTATCAAATTCCTGCTCAAAACAATCCTCTCACCTCAGCCTTCCAAAGCACTGGAATTACAGGTGTGAGCCACCACGCCAGCCTGTTTCTACTTTTTGATTGCATTTAAAAGTACTTTGTTATACACCAACAATAAACAAACAGAAACCCAAATAAAAAACACAATCCTATTCACAATAGCCACAGACACACACAAAAAATCAAATACCTTGGCATCTTCCTAACCAGAGACATAAAAGACCTTTACATGAGAACTACAAAACACTGCTCAAAGAAATCAACGATGACACAAGCAAGGGGAAAAATATTTGCTAATGGATTGGAAGAATCAGCATTGTTAAGATGTCCATCCTGCCCAAGGCAATCTACAGATTTAACGCAATGTCCATTAAATTACCAGCAGCTTTCTTCTCAGACCTGGAAGTGACAATACAGGAATTCATATGGAAACATAAACAACCACAAATTGCCAAAACAATCCTCAGTAAAAAACAAAACAAAAAACAAAGCAGGAAATATCACACTCTTAGACTTTAAATATTATTATAAAGCTATAATAATCAAAACAGCCTGATATTGGCACAAGAACTGACATATAGACCAATGGAACAGGATAGAGATTCCAGAAGCAAAACCTCAATCTCTCAACCAACTCATCTTTGACAAAGCCTCCACCACCAACCACCAGGGAGAGGAGATCCTATTCAGTAAATGGTGCGGGGAAAATTGGCTGACCACATGCAGAAGATTAAAAACAAGACCCCTACCTATCACCATACACAAAAATCAACTCTAAATGGATCAAAGACCTAAATGTAAAACCTCAAACTATAAGAACCTTAGAAAAAGCAGGAGACACCCCTTTGGAAATTGGAACTGGCAATCAATTCCTGACCAAAACCCCAAGTGCCCATGCCATAAGGGATAAGACAGACAAGTGCGACCTCATCAAACTGACAAGCTTCTGCAAAGCCAAAGAAACCACCAAGAGAGCAGGGAGACAACCCACAGACTGGGAAAAAGTATTCGCCAACTGTATGTCTGACAAAGGCCTAATGTCTAGGATCTAATGTCTAGGATCTACAAGGAACTCAGACATGCCAAAAAGAAAAAAACAAACAGCCCCATTACAAAGTGGGCAAAAGATATGAAGAGACACCTTTCAAAAGAAGACAAAGGAGCAGCCAACAGATACATGAAAAAATGCTCAACCTCACTAGTCATCAAAGGAATGTAAATTAAAACTACACTGAGATACCACCTAACTCCAGTCAGGATTGCCATCATTAACAATTCAAAAAATAACAGATGCTGGAGAGGATGCTCCCACTGTTGGTGGGAGTGTAAACTAGTACAGCCTCTGTGGAAAACAGTGTGGTGATTCCTAAAATCTAAAAATCGAACTTCCATGTGACCCTGCCATCCCCCTACTGGGAATACACCCCAAGGAACTCAAATCACTCTATAAAAAAGATACCTGCAAACGTATGTTGCAGCATTGTTCACAATAGCAAGAACATGAAACCAACCATGCTACCCATCGAAAAAGAACTGGATAAAAAAATGTGGTACATATACACAATGGAATATTATGCAGCCATAAGAAGGACAAAATTATGAACTTCACAGCAACCTAGATAGACTTAAGAGTCTATAATACTAAGCGATCTATCACAGAAATAAGTAGACCTTGAACAATTATCATAATACTATAAGAAAAGGTTTGGCAGAAGTGGGAAACTGCTCAGAGGTGGGGGGAGGCCGGAGGGGGAGGTAGGATTGGCAGCAGTGGGAATCTGCTAGGGGAGGAGGGGCACACCCCATCAACAAGGGTACCTGCATAATGAACATTTGTATACCTAACCCTGAATTGTACCCATCTTTAAAATAAAAAATTGAAATCTAAAAATAAAATGAAAAAGTACTTTGCCACATAGAATGAGACATTATTATTGCTGAAATCTACATATATATATAGATTTAAAGGACTTAATTGATTTAAGACAATTTTATTGAATTGTTGTTGTGCCAGATCTCCAGTTAGTCCAACAGAAATGGCACAGTGTCCAAGAGGCTGAAGAAAAAACCCCAGAGACAGTGAGTGACACATAGAGTTTATTGGTGACAAACACAGGGAATCCAGGAAAGGCCAGCTGAACAAGGAAAAAAACTGCTCCAGTTTGTAACAATCATGCAGGTTATATAGTAACTTTCACATAACAACCTCTACTTAGCAACTTCTACTTGGCATCCTCCACCTGGCGCAATACAATGGGCCTGGGTTCCTTGCAGGTCCACCGGGCCAGGGTTCAGCTGTTCTTCTTATGTATGGCGTAAATATCCATGTTGGCCGTTCCTGGAATCCATACCTTGGAACACCGAACACACATTTGCCAAGGAACATAGCGAAATACTCAAGGTATGCTGGCAAGACATGCCTACCATACTGTTGTTGAAAATTTACATACAATTCACATGCAATAAACTGCAGCTCTCTAAAAAGTTACAGTCCAATGAGTTTTGATACATATATATTTTGTGAAACCACAATCAACATACAGATGCTTCTGTCACCTGCAAAAGTTCTTTCCATTCCTTAAAGGGATTTTAATGGCAGGCAACTACTGATATTTTTTTTTCCACCTTTTTTGTCATCTTTTTTTGCATTTTCTAGAACTTTTTGTAATGGACACATACATTATGTGCTCTTCTGTAACTATTTTATTTCACTTAATGTTATGCTTTTGAGATTTATCCATGCTGTTGCAAGTATCTGTAGTTCATTCATTTTTATTGCTGAGTAGTATTCATTATATGAGCAAACCACGTTTATAAAATTCATTCTCCTGCTGGAGAACATCTGGATATTTTCTAGTTCTTGGCCATTTTGAATAACTGCTTTTGGTTGACTGAGGAAGTAAGGCTGAGCCAACAGGTGAGAAGGTGTGGTAGAGGGATAGTTTTGCTCAAAGAACCTCCTCTTACAAAAGAAAGACAGTAAAGGTGTTCTGTGATGTAACAGGGTGAAGAAGTGATAACCTTAGAATTTAAAAGAATACTTCTGGATATATACCCAAAGGAGCATAGCTCATTCTACCAAAAAGACAACTGCACTTATATGTTATCGCAGCACGCAGCACTATTCACAATAGCAAAAACATGAAACCGACTCAGGTGCCCATTGATAGTGGATTGGGTAGAGAAAATGTGGTGCATATATACTACAAAATACTACACAGTCAAAAAAAAAAAAAAAGAGTGAAATCATGTCATTTGCAGCAACACGGATGCAGCTGGAGACAATCGTTCTAAGCGAATTATCACAGAAACAGAAAACTGAACACTGCATGTTCTCACTCATAAGTGGGCACTGAACACTGGGCACACATGGGCACAAACACTGGACATTACTCAAGGGGAGAGGGCGGGGGAATAAGGACTGCAAAATCACCCACCAGGTACTGTGCTTAAGGGGAGGGGAGCAGGTTGGACAGGCACATCAGATGCCCAAACCTCCCCTTCGTGCAACTTATCTATGTAACAAGTTTTCATATGTACCTCCTATTCTAAAATAAAATTAAAATTAAAAAGTAAAGGAGAAATCTGCTTTTCTAAATCATCACCATGGATATTAGCAGGCGGAGGGAGATGTCTTTCAGTGTAGAAAATGTTATTATTATTATTATTATTATTTTGAGTTGGAGTCTCACTCTGTCGCCCAGACTGGAGTGCAGTGGCCGCTCCCGGCCACCGCAGCCTCGACCTGCTGGGCTGCGGCGATCCTTCCGCCTCAGCCTTCCGTGTAGCCGGAATTACAGGCACGTGCTACCACACCGGCTGATTTTTTGTAGAGATGAGGTCTCGCTGCCCAGGCGGGTCTCGAACCCGCGGGCTCAGGCAATCCACTCACCTCACCTCCCAAAGGCGCGGGATTACAGGCTGAGCCACCGTTTATTATTATTTTAATTGAAGTGAGGAGCATCCAAAGAAGCAAAACTTCCATTATTCCCACCCTAATTCATGCCATCTCTCCTCTCGTCGGCGTGGACCCTCGTTTTCCTCTTAACAGTCTACGAACATTGTCACACAAATCTCTCCCCCAAAGGGTCACTTCGCCCTGCTGTCAGCTCCAGCCCTTGGGAACTCCAGTCCACTCTCACATCTCCGGTGCCTTCCTTTTCTTTCCTTACTATCCTCTCCCACTCCAACCTTCCTTCCTTCCGTTCTCATTCATCCTCAGGCTCCTCGCCACGATCCTTCTTTCTCCAGTCTACTCTGCTCTTTCAAAGGGTTTTGTGGTTGGACGTGAAGCTCAACCAGCTCCCCAGAGTGTCCCCTTTTGTTTCCGCCTTCTCAGAGCCCCCCAGTTCTATGGAAGCTACGTGGGCCCTAGAGAAGAAGGGGTTAAGATCATCAAGATTGGGCCTCCTAAGCATCCTAGAGTGGCAGGCCCGCTAAGTGGCCGACCGAGAGGTGCGGTTTTCAGCGAGATGTAGGCGTGTCTATGGCAGGGGCGGGGCGTCCTCGATGGGCGTGGTCAAGGGGCCCCGCCCCCGGACCTCCAGCTCCAGGTGTCTTGCTGAGATGGCCAGCCGGAGGGATTGAGGATGGGGGTAGTTCTCTGGGTTTAACAGCAAGCATTGTGCGTTTCGGTACTCATCAAGGGTGTTTCAACATCCGTATCTTAAAAGCGTGCTGCAACGGGCCCATCTTCCAGGCGAGAAAGCTGAGGAAATGAGAGGCCTTGCTCCAGGCAGCCGGGCATCGCAGGGTTTCCACCAGTTGCTCGCCGCCTTGTGCGCTGCGCG
The DNA here is from genome assembly GCF_000164805.1 of Carlito syrichta. Taxonomy (NCBI): domain Eukaryota; kingdom Metazoa; phylum Chordata; class Mammalia; order Primates; family Tarsiidae; genus Carlito; species Carlito syrichta. The sequence goes on from NW_007041070.1 coordinate 22,841, forward strand.
TGTGTATGTTGGAAAAGAACATTCAGTTGTGAGGCTATCAGAAGAAGGAAGACAGAGCTTAACTGGGTAAGAAAATGATTTTTTGGGGTGGGGCTTGAGTAATTTATTTTTGATATTTGATGTTTTGAGATTTTTGAGCACTTAACATGTAGAGATTGCAGAGTTTTGGTAATTAGGAGAGGGCAAGATTGCGAAATTGTCACTTAATACAAAGCTATGAAGAGATATTTGAGTTATTTCTTCTTTTTCCCCTTTAAATAGATTTTGATTTTTAAAATATTTTGAGGTTCCCAGAAAAATTGAGTCGAAAGTGTGGAGATTTCCTATATACCTTCTGCCCTTCTCCATAGACTCCTCCAATATCCACATCCCAGTGTGATAATTTGTTATAACTGATAAACCTAAATTGACACATCATTATCACACAAAGTCCATTGTTACATTAGACCTCACTCTAATACATTATATGCAGTACATTCTATGGATTTGGACAAATGTGTTATAGTACATATAGAATAGTTTTACTGCTCTGGAAATTTTCCGTGTTCCTCATTCATCCCTTCCTTCCTCTGTTGTAATCCTCGGCATCCACTGATCTTTTTACACTTCCATAATTTTACCTTTTCTAAAAGAATTTTAAGGAAGGTGGATCAAAAAGGTAGTAGCTATAGCATAAATTGGAGAAATAAGAGGCTGAGTGATTACAAACTATAGAAATGGATCATTGAAGACAAGAAATGTGTTAGGAGAAGGGATCATGAAAACATGAGTTTCTCAAAGGGAAACAGGGATAAGAGTTACTGGGTAATATCAGGAAATTTTAAAAAGGAAGGCAATCCTTGGAATTTAAGATGGAAGTCATGGAAAGTAGGCGTTATATGATACCAGACCTCAAAGTGTCCAGTATGATACTAAGAAGGAAAATGGAAGGCTTGAAGAAGAATAGGAATTCATCAGAGGAGTTGAGTGGCATTCAAAATGGACACAGGGAAAAAAATGGATCTTTTTCCATGAGTTAAGTTGTCTGCTGAAGGAGGACCAATCACCTGGTTGTTAGGCATTATCTTGTACTGGCAGGAGTTTGCATATCTCCTCCCCCCCCCCATTTGATGCTTTTCTCACTGATCCTTGTGAAGCATCTGAGTGTGTCAATATAACAACTCATGGGCCCCAGAATTATCTGAGAGAGACTGCAGAGACAATAGCATTGGAGAGCCATTCAAGACCTCAAATAATGTTTCTGCTCTTGGTCTTGATCTGCCATCATATCTCCCTTAGAAATGGTCATGCTGCTTACTTTTTGATCTTTTGGAATACTAGTAGAGTGCTATAGACTGGCTGAAAGAAAGAATTAAATGAATTATAACTGGTTTACTTCCCTTAGAACACCGATGAGATAGCCAAGGAATGCAAAGAAACCATATCCAATGTTGGGGAGGAACTGAAAGTCCCTAAGGAGGCCCAGCCAGACTGTCCTAGAAATGGGAGGACTTAAAAGCCACTCCATGTCGCAGAAATCCTATGGTCTTTATTTTAATAATGATTTCTGTTTTAGTTTCTCTTTGTATAATACAGGAGAATAACTATGGTAGCCTCATGCTAATACTGCCAGTATACCTATAATGGAGGTTCTCCAAATGGAATATGGCCTGTGTTCTCATGCCCACTTGGAGTGAACCCCTGTAATTATCTCTAGGCCTCCTTCAGTTTATCCCCACACCCACGCTCATGCTCTTACAATATAAAACTGTCAATGCAAACCCCATTCAGGTTGCTTATTTTTGAAATCTGAATAAAGATTAAAATGATAATGCCCAATGTACATGTGTATCTTGGGCCTGTTGCAAAAATTCTATGAATAATTTTTCAGTGGCTGCTTTAGAAAATTTCCCAATTATTATTGTAGGGCAGTAAAGAAGAGGTATCATGATTACCTAGTATAGATTTTTTATTTTTGAAAACAAAGATGTTTAGGACTTGCATGGCTATAGTCTATATTTCTTTATGTAAATGAGGAGTAAGGCCCAGGTAGCAAGAGCTAGACCAGTAGTTGTTTGGGATGGAAGTTTAGGAGTAAAGAAAACTCCCAGGAATATCTACTACAAAAAAAAAAAAAAAAAAAAAGCTTGGAAAACACTGGTCTGGATGATAAATTCCGGTCCTTAGATTTATATACTTTTTTTGGGAAAATGAATGATTTGTTTGTTTAGGTCCATCATGAGGCCTAAGGTAGATAGAGCCCTTAATTTTGTTCTTTTCACTGTTTGGGTTCTAAACAACCATTTGGCTTATTGGTTTCCTGAAGATGGTGATTATAAAATTGATCCTTCTACTTAGACCAGGCATATTGTCTATTCAGAAGAGGTCAGTTGTCATTTTAGCTGTAAATCAGAAGTCAGTTTTGGTAAGTCAGTCACTTGACTAGGGCCTGGTCACTTACCGGTATATTATCAGTCACATTCCAGGCATGCTGAGGCTGAAGCTAAGGTGGAATTGCCATAAACAGGGAGAGAGTTGACTTTTCTTTAGCATTTGTGCTTCCACCTCCTCATTCCCTACAGTGGCCAAATGATAGCAGGGAAGCTGAGCATAGGAGGAAGGCAGAGAGTTTACCAGATCATGAGGATTGTTTAGAATGAGGCACATTGTGGGACCTTTAAACATACTCGCAGCCTTGAAAGAAAGGTATGGGGTTGCCAAAAGAAAAAAGGTTGAATAGAAAAGTGGGTGTCATCTTTGAAGCCTCAAGTCTGCACTGAGATCCCAGTGACCTCCTGTTTTTCTCAGCTCCCAGAGGATCAGTCCTGGAGTCTTCAGAGCAGTAAGCCAGGTCAGCTCCTCCCCCTCATCCTTATGTCTCCTGGAGATCCAGGGCGTCTGTTTCTCAGCAGCCCTGTTGTGCCTAAGTTCTCTCCCTTCTTCTCCCCCATTTTTTCCCTCTTCCCACCCTTTCCTAGTGATCCTGACTGGGAATAGTTAAGGTCAGTGAGGGCACACACCCTTAAGAGGCAAAGAGGTTGACTGCAGGCACATACCCACTCCCATTTTCTGGACTGAGCTGGAGCCTTTGTTCTTTGTCTCTTCCTGTGCCCTATGTCCCTTTCCTGGCCCCTGTGAGATCCCTACCTACTAGGCCCTCCAAGTCCTCCCTGGAGCACTGATCTGTGAATCCAGGGAGCTCAGGGAGGTGTGATGAGGCAGGGGACCAGTCTGCCATGGGAGGAGCTGATGAAAATTGGTGAGCTCAGCCTGCGGAGTGAGCTCTGGGTGGAGGATTGCTCAGAGATCTGAAAAGAGGCTGGTCCAGGAAGCACAGACATCATTTTACCTGTGAGCTGGTGAGTTTTCCTCTCTTTTTTGTCTTTATCTTTCTCTACTCAGTGCTTCAACCTGCCTCTATTCCCTCCCCCTCTCTTTCTCACTTTTTCATCTAACTCCTGTCCTCCCTCCTTGACGCTTCAGTCACTTCCTACTTCAGTTTTGCAAAGCTGAAAAAGGAGGATGCCTCTGGTAGCAGAGGCTAGGGGCACACTTTAGTGAGTGGGTCCTATGGGACTGAGGAAGTTAAGGAAGGGGATCAGGAGAGAGAGAATAGGAGGAAGCAGGGATACAGGTGTGGGAGTTCATGAAGCAGACTGGGGTTGCTCAGGGCCAACGGCAAGGCCTGAGTAAGGAAGATGGTTCTTGGGTGTGAGGTTCGGGGGGGGGCAGTGTGGGGGGTTCAAGATGAGGGTCTTTTTGATGGTCTCTCCTAGCTTAACTTGCCTGTTTTCATCCTCCACAGACTTACCATGATATCCATGCACTCTGCATCTGGGGTTCAGGTGAGAATGTTGCCTCCTGACTTCCCTTTGTGTATTTTTATTCAACTCTTTCTCTTTTCCACCCCTGCAATCACTGTGTGTGTGTGTATATATTTTCCTTAATTACTTTTTGCTCTTTGGGCCTGTACTCAGCCGTCTCTTTTTCTTTATTCATTTCTCAGAAGTCTGGCCTCTTCTTTTCTTTCTGGATCCACAACTTGGAGTAAAGTCTCATGATGAGACTAGATGAGAAGGATTCATTCATTTGGTCATTCGCCAAGTACAGGCCATAGGAGCACACTGGCCAAAGAACTTGGCTGGACCAAAGGAGGCCTAGGTTCTAATTCTGACTCTGCCACTAGATAGCTCTGTGACTTTGGATACATTTTAGCCCCTTTAGGAGACCTTTGTTTCATCGTCTCCAGAATTATGGGATTGGACCAGATGAGCTCACTTTTCTGCTCAAATACCTTAATGACTCTTGATGCTGTGGTTCTGTTTATTAAACGGTGCTGGACATTTTATTCAAACTCTCTGCATTTGGTCCCATATTCTCTCTAGGTCACTTTGCCTCTGTCTGCTTCTCATGTCATCTTTCTTTCTGTGTCTTTGTATCTTGCCGCTCCTTCCATGCCCAGGTGTCCTTTCTTGACTTTCAGTCTCTTATGGACCTCATTCTTGTGTTCTCTTGCCATTCCAGGGGCTACTGACGTTTGAAGAGGTGGCAATGAGTTTCTCCCAGGAAGAGTAGGGATGTCTGGACTCTGCATAGAAGGCCCTCTACAAGGACGTCATGTGGGAAAACTACAGAAACCTGACTTCTGTGGGAGAGACTTCATTTCTCTTCCTTGTTTTAAAAATCTCCTTCAGTTCTGTATGTAGATTTTTAGCACTACTCAATGAGAGCATCCCTACTGATTCTCCAACCCCAAAGCAGGGGTAGTAAGCAGGGATTAGTTGAGTTGGAGTGGCCTGATAATGCAGGATGTGTACAAGTTAACATCTCTAATCTGAAAGTTGAAAATCTGAAATGCTACAAAATTTGAAACATTTTTGGTGTTGACATGATGCCACACGTGGAAAATTCCACACCTGACATCTTTACTTTCTGATTGTTCAGTGTACATAAACTTGGATGCACAAAATTCTGTAAAATATTGTTAAAAAATTGCATAAAATTACCTTCATGCTATGTGTATAAGATGTATATGAATTATAAATAAATTTCATGTTTAGACTTGGTTCCCATTTCTAGGATATCTCATTATGTACAGTATATGAAAATATTCCATTATCTTAAAAAAATAAAAACACAAATCCAAAACACTTTTGGTCCCAAACATTTTGGATAAGGAATACTCAATCTATATTACTCTCAAAAGAATGTTCTGGAAATTGCATTTATTTATTTAGAACACTTGGAACAGAGAGGATTGCTCCATGTTATTTTTTTGAAAAATCTAGACTCTTTTAAAGCAGCAGTGTTTTTTAACCATTAAAGATAATCAAAAAGTCACATAAGGGATGTTATAATGAAAGTCGTTGGGAAACTTAGTATCTTTGCTACTCATTTAGAGCCCACAGATTTACTAGCAGAAATGAGTTTTCGCCAGCTGTTTCATCAGGCAGGTTTTCACTCATATTTCCCTTTTCTAAAACATCCATCCTTCTTACTTTTTGCCTTTCTCTCATCTTTTCTCTTTCTCCTTTATATTCTTCCTTATTTCTTCTTTTTTTTACATTTTCCCATCTTTTCTTTCTCTCTCTTACTACCTTCTTAACCATAAAGGTTTCAATCTCTATTCCCACCCAAATGCATATAGCACTTTCTTTCTATTACATTTTAAAATTACAAGCATGGTTTTTTTCCTGAATAGTTCTATGGGATATTATAGGAATCCAGGTACATTGATGACTGTGTAAAATAAACAGGTCTGGGAGTGGGAGAAGCTATCCTGGTTGGGGAGATGAAGACTTCTGGTTAGTCTAAAGGTATTTATCTCACCCCCATTATAAGCATGTCTTTTAGTGGGTGCTGTGAGGAGGCTGAGGCTGTGTGCTCAAGGAAGCCAGGAGTCATTCATAACCTTAATCATATCCTCAGTTTACCAGTCTTGTATTATCTTTTTGATATTGAAATCAAAGTTATAATAGAGGGAGTTAGTTGATTTCCATTGCATTTTCCTTTACTTCCAATCCCAGATTTTCTCCTCAAACCCTCTATGGGTCCATCAGTCACCCCATACACATTATCCATTTGGGGTGGGTATTCAGAGATAAATAAGGCATTGCATCTGCCCACCTGGAGGTTACCCTTTGGTTGACCAGGTAAGCGATCCCTACAGAAAAATTACCTGTTAAGCATTGACAGCTGAATATGCTTAATGTCAAATGACTATTCTAGAGCAAAGTGTGGTCTGTGGACAAGTGTCAGTGTGTGAACTGCTTCATGGAATAAATACATAAGCTGAAAGTATTAAAAAATTTTTATAGCACCTTGACATTGCCACAGCATCCAAACCTGTGATCGGTGGACTCATCTCATTGAGCGAAACAAAACTTTGTTTTTGTTTTTGTTTACCACAGATAGTTTGAGAAGCAGTGGTCTCGTGAATAAGCATTGAATGAGGTGATGGGTCAAGGATAACTTCATGACCATGAAAGTGGAATTTGAAAGATGGATAGAAATACTTAACTATGGAGAGACAGGAAGCAATGAAGGCATCCGGCAGGGAGAAGGGTGAGGGCAAAGACTCAGCAGGAGGTGAGTCAATCAATGGATGATGTTAAACAGAACAGTCTGCCTGAGTTGCAAGACTGGAGTTAAGAAAAGTTGAATAAACTCAAGCCTACCTTTGCAGTCAATCTCGATGCCCATGACACTTTGTTTTATGGTTCATGGGCAGAAATTCTAGATGTTTGAGAGTGAAATCGAGTACAGATATATAGGATATATGAGAGGTAACACATACGTTAGTAGAGGAGTGGCCATTTAAACGGCAGGGTTAGACTAGTTGAAGAATGGCTCCAAGTTTTGTCTTTTAGAGTGTCATGGTCCAGAGAATTTAGGGAAGACTAACTATAAATATCTCAGTAAGAAATACTTAATCTTCTGATTGATCCAACAGGATTCCTATTTCCTAAACCTGAGCTGATCTCACAATTAGAGCATGGTGAGGAGTTATGGATTCCTCATGCTCCAACATATCCTGATCTAGGGCTTATCCCAAACTATTCTGCAGGTGAGAGGGTTGGGTTCAAAGTATGAACTGAGCCAAAAGGAGGGTGTGATGCGTATTCAGTATTTGGGGAAAGGAGTGAATAAGGAAGAAATCTAACGTCCTTTTAAATTTCTCTTCCTTAGTCATACATCCTTTCACCAATCTACTAATCCAACTGTTAATTTGTTGAGAAATTAATTTTCTAAACCATATCCTTTTGCCTTTTGTTGTTTCCATCATCCGTCCCTGTTCTCAAAGGTATTTGTCATGTGTATCCCTTACCATGGATTTGTCATTCTGCATCAGTCTCCCATGTATCTTCATATGGCTTGTCATCTGCAGGGCTTTTGTGTACATTATAGCTATCTCTGAGTCCTTTGAAGAGACTCATCTGTTGATACCTCACATCCCTGACATCCATATCCCATTGTGTTCTAATTCTTGCTCTGTCTGTGCATTTAGCAAGCATTTATGGGAAGTGCTGTACATTGGAGCTGTGCACTTCTCCAGTGCTATCAGCATGTCCTGAGAAAGATGTCATTTGGAGTGTGAAGTAGATTTGGATTTTTTCCTGGAGTCTAAGGGAAACAACAGTGGTTTCTTCTTTCTCTTCTGGGTAGCCTTGTAAATTTTTGAAACATAAAACATTTTTTTTGGTTAAAAATATGATACCTGCTCATTATAGAATAGTTGCAAATACACAAAGTATAAACAAACTTTAAAACACTCACAATACCACTACTCAGATATAGCTTCTCTTTATATTTTGGTATATTGCTCACAGTCTTTTTAAAAGTTAGTTTAGTTCAGCCTAGAGATAATGTGTATTATATATGTAGCTGAGAGTGTCCCCAAGACTGAGAATGTCAGAGCGATAGGAAGGCAGAGTGGAACCACAGTCAGCTTCTGAGGCTCTTTAAATCAAGTTGTCTATCAAGGTCAGCTTTGATATTTTTATTTTTTTGGACAATGATGTCCTGTAGTATTTTGATGCTCACTTAAACTTGGAGTCACCTTTTTGTTATATTCCAAACTCTATATATTTTGACACTTGCGTGATTTTAAAGTCTACATAAGGTAGCTTAATTTGAGTCCCAGAACAAGTTTTAGGGCAATAGCTTGAGAATATTGAAACAGAAAGGTCTGATGTTGTCAGTGGTAGATGATCTGGTCATGTGACTTCAGGACTTCAGTATGTACACTCTGGTGTCTTCAGCACTTGTTGGCTCTCATCGATCACTGACTGTAGTGTGGCAGGTTCACTGATTTGCCACATACCTGAGATCATGTTGGGTTAATGGCAAATATAAAGGGATTATCCTTCTATATAGTATGTGTATATGCATTGATCTTAATTGTGCTTGTGTTTGTTTCTTTTGCTAGGGAAGAGACGGTCATTCATTTGATGGCTACTTCTTCGTAAACAGTTAAAAACTGTGTTGTAGTCATAGACATACCCCAGTCTTATTATTTTCTACTAGCCTGCTGAGAAAGCTCTGGGTGTCTATACCATCCTTCTTTATGAAGGTCACCTGTAGATGTGTGCAATTGGTGTATATGGTTGTATGTGTGTTTCTGTCTCATTTTTGTTTGGGAGTCCCAGAGGAAAAAGAAGGTATAGAGAAACCGAAAACCAAATAATACATGTCAGAGTATGCATATAAGATATAGCTGATGGAGCCACTTTTCAGTCTTTATGTTAATGCAAGGGAACCATTGCAAAGATAGCTCAAGATGCAGGTAAGATGAAATAACAAAAAATTTAAAAAGTTGTTTCCATTTAGTTTTGGAATGTGTTTTTATCGTGATCTTTAAAAGAAACATCAAATCAGCCTAAGACTTTTTTTCAGCATATCTGAGCATGTCTTATCTCAACAATGTTTTATAATCAAAGTAATAGCAAGCACTTGTGTAATACTGTCTACAAAGAAGTGTTCTAAGTACTTTGAGCATATTAATTCATTTTAAACTTGCAACTATCCTATTAATTAGATAATATCATCATTCTTATTTTTCAGATGGAGCAAATGAAGTTCAAAATGGGTAAAATACTTTCTGGAGATCATAGCACAAGCCATTGTCAGAGCTGGGATTCAAACCCAGACAGTCTGACTCCAGAACTTGTCGTTTCATCTTCTGAGCTCTATTTCCTCTTTCCTTACTAAAGATAACTGTTGTGTAACTTTTAGGGAAGAGGATGTTACAGAAAATCTTTCTTCCAAATTCTAACTGAATTTGTCTCCTACTTCTTATGATTGTATCATCTGTTGACTTTAGTATCATTTTTTGTATCATATGGTTCAGTAGGACCTTGAACCTAGGAACAAAGACGTTGGACATTAAAAAAAAGAAAGTATCTCTCTGTGTGCAGGAAGTGTATGTGACAGCATTGATGAAGATGGGGCTGCATGTGGAAATGTTGGGGCATCACATGGTGAGGGTTTGCCACCTTTTAAAAAATATTGGTTCCCAGATATTAGCTACATCATAACTCATGTGTAAGGAAAAACATAGTCCAGAATCAGTCAATATTTTGCATCAGTTTCTGGTATGAGATATCTTCATTAGACTACTTCTGGTATGAGATATCATCATTATACTACTTCTGACTATGGTGAATTGCATCAGCTTTTAGTGGTTTATGTGTGTATCTGTCAATTCCTGGATTATATGTGGTAGTCTGAACCTTTAGTTATCATCTCCTTACCGCCCCCACTCTAGGCCACTCCATCTATCCCAAGCAAGCATCCTGTGTCCTGGGTACTCAAACTACCTAAGTCACAGAACGTTAGAGCTAAAATAAACAATATAAATAATCCTTTAAAAAATAGATTAGTTACTTTGCGGCAACTTGGATGGATTTAGAGTCTATCATACTCAGTGATCTAGCACAGAAACAAAGAACAGAGTATCGCATGTTCTCACTCATAAGCGGACCCTGAACATTTACCATAATACTATAAGAAAGGGATTGGCAGTAGTGGGATACTGCTGGGAGGAAGGAGGGTACACAACATCAATAACGGTACCTGATCTCAAACCAGGAATAATGGGGACCAAAGGGAAGCCAAAACATTTCCTGTACAATGACCACTTGTATACCTAATCCTGAGTTGTACCCACATCTTTAAAATAAAAACATTAAAAAAGAAGACATACAAATGACCAAGAAACCTATGAAAAAATGTTCAACATCACTCAGGTCAGGGAAATGCAAATAAAAACCACAATGAGATACTGCCTTACACTAGTCAGAATGGCCATTATTAAAAATTCAAAGACAATAGATGCTGGAGCAGATGTGGAAAAAGGGAAAGTTTGCACACTGTTGGTGGGAGTGTAAATTAATACAACCTCTATGAAAAGTGGTATGGAGATTTGTCAACTAAAAGTAGATCTACCATTTGATCCAGTAATCCCACTACTATGTATCTACCCAAAAGTACAGAGGTCATTATATATAAAAGACATCTGCACCCTCATGTTCATTGCAGTACAATTCATAATTGTAAAGATTTGGAATCAACTAAATGCCCGTCAACTAACCAGTAGATAATGAAACTGTGGTATATATACACTATGGAATACTATTCAGCTATCAAAAATAATGAAATAATGTCTTTTTCAACAATTTGGGTGGAATTGGAGAGCATCATCCTAAATGAACTAACTCAGGAACAGAAAACCAAACACCACATGTGCTCATTTATAAGTGGAAGCTAAACTAAGGATCTGCAAAGACATAGGGAATAAAATAATGGACAATGAAGACTCAGAAGGAGAAGGGGGGGGAAGGGGTATAGGGACAATAAAAATCGCTTATCGGATACAGTGTGCACAGGTGGTGGTGGTGGATACACTTAAAGTTCAGCCTTCTCCATTAGACAATGCTACCTTGTAAATAAAAACGATTGTACTGCCTAAAGTTATTGAAATAAAAATAATAAAAACAATGATTAGTTGAAGTATAAACTACATGTAATAACATTCACCCATTTTAAGCATGCAATTCAATGATTTTTAGTAAATTTAAAGTGTTGCAAATTATTAGCACAATCCAGGTTTTAGAATATTCAGGGTAATAATCCTCAAAAGATCCCTTTTGACCATTTGCAGTCATTCTCCATTCCGACTCATGGCCCTAGGCAATTATTACTTTACTTGCTTTCTCTATAAATTTGCTTTTTCTGGAAATTCCATAAAAATGGAATAATACTTCTTAAGAAAATGCCAAACTATTTTCCAGAGTGACTGCACCAATTTAGTTTCAACAGTAATGTATGAGACTTCCAGTTTCTCCACATTCTTGTTGACACTTAAGAGGAATGAAGTGTTTTTAGTTTCATTTAGATCTTTAATTTCTCATTTCAGTTTTAGTTTTTATTTTCCTAATGACTAATAATGCTCAGTATCTTTCCGTGTGTTTTTTAGCATTTGCATACCTTATTTGGTAAAGTGTCTTAAATCTTTGGCCCATTTAAAAATTGGTCATTGGTATTTATTTAAGGTGTAAGAGGCCCTTTATATATTCTGGATACAAGTTCCTCATCTAATATGTGATATGTTGGAATATCAATTTTTAAAAGTTCCTTGTATAGATATTTCACTTATTTGGTTAGATTGATTCCTAGATAGTTTATTTGTAGCTACTGTAAATGGGATTGCTTTCTTGATTTTTCAAATTGTTTGCTGTCATAAATAAATGAAACTGATTCTTGTATGTTTTGAATTTACTGAATTTTTTAATTCTTATTTTGAGTCGGAGCCTCACTCTATCGCCCAGACTGGATTGCATTGGTACACTCATGGCCACTGCAGCCTCAACTTGCTGGGCTCAGGTGATCCTTCTGCTTCAGCTTTCCTAGTAGCTGCAACCACAGACATGCGCCACCATGCCAGGCTAATTTTTTTTTTTTTTTTATTGTAGAGGTGTGGTCACTCCAAATTGCCCAGGCTGGTCTAGAGCCAGTGACTTCAGGCAATCCTCTCACCTCAGCCTCCCAAAGTGCTGGTATTATAGGCATGAGCCACTGCACCCAGCCCTTTTATCGGTTCTTTACTGAACTTGTCTATTAGTTCTAACGGTTTTTTTAAATGAAGTCTAGGTTTTCCTGGGCATAAGATCATGTCACCTGCAAGCAAGGTTGACTTTTTCTTTTCCCATTTGGATATCCTTTATTTTTTTCTCTTAACTGCTCTGGCTAGAACTTCCAGTATTATGTTGAATAAAAGTGGTAAAAATGGACTTCTTTGTTTTGTGCCAGTTTTTAGGGGAGAGGCTTTGGTTTTTTTCCATTCAGTATGATGTTAGTTGTGGGTTTGTCATGTATGGCCTTTCTTAATTTGAGCTATGTTCCTTTTAAACCCATATTGATGAGAGTCTTTATTGTCAAGGGACATTGAATTTTATTGGTGCTTTTTTGGCATCTATTGAAATAATCGTATGGTTTTTGTCCTTGATTCTGTTAATGTGATGTATCAGATTAACTGATTTTTTTTCTTTTCTTTTTTTTTTTTTTGAGTTGGAGTCTCACTCTGTCACCCAGACTGGAGTGCAGTGACCACTCCCGGCCACTGCAACCTCGACCTGCTGGGCTCCAGCGATCCTTCTGCCTCAGCCTTCCAAGTAGCTGGAACTACAGGCGTGCGCTACCACACCCGGCTGATTTTTTGATTTATTGTAGAGATGAGGTCTTGCCAAGTTGCCCAGGCAGGTCTCAAACCCGCGGGCTCAGGCAATCCACTCACCTCGGCCTCCCAAAGTGCTGGGATTACAGGCTGAGCCACTGAGCCTGGCCAGATTAACTGATTTATGTATGTTGAATTATCCTCGTATCATTTGATCCCACTTGATCATGGTGAACGAACTTTTTAGTGTATTTTTGAATTCAGTTTGCTACTTTTTTGTTGAGGATTTTTGCATCTATGTTCATCAGTGATATTGGCCTGTAGTTGTATTTGCTTGTTGTGTCTTTGCCTGGTTTTGGTATTAGGGCACAGCTGGCTTTGTAGAATGAGTTTGGAAATATTCTTTCCTCTTCGATGTTTTTGAAGAATTTGGGTAGAATTGGTCTTAGATTTTCTTTAAATGTTTGGTAGAATTCAGCAACGAAGCCATCAGGTTCTGGGCTTTTCTTTAATGAGAAAATTTTAAATTCTTCTTTTACTTCTTGATGGTTTGTTGAGATTTCCAATTTCTTCATGGTTTTGTACATAAGGCATTTTTATCTTGATACTTTTTAGATTTTCCACATATCTTTGTTTTTGAACAGTTTGACCATGATGTGTCTAGGTTGGTTTTCTCTGTTTATCCTACTTGGAGTTTGGTGAGCCTTCTTGGTTGTGTAGATTCATGCCTTTTCATCAGATGTGGGAATTTTTGACATTATTTCTTCAAATATTTTTTCTTTTCCTTTCTCTTTCTTTTCTTTTGTTCTTCACATTATTTGTATGTTGTTGTGCTTGATGGTGTCCCACGTTTCTCTGATGCTCTGTTCCTTTTTCTTCCTGTTCTTCAAATTGGATAATTTCTATTGATTTGTCTTCAGGTCTGCTTATACTTTCTTTTGCCTTCTCCTTGCTGTTGAGCTTGTCAATGAATTTTTCATTTCAGTTATTGTATTTTCAATTCCAGAATTTTCATTTAGTTCTTTTTTTGGGTAATTTTTAAAATGGATATTCTGTATTTGATGAGACATTGTTATCACACTTAAAAAAAACTCTTTGATTCTTCCTTTGGTTTTTAGAACCTATTTGTAATAGTTTATTTGAGGTTTTTGTCTTTTATAGCTAGTGTTTGAGCACCATCAAATACAATGTCTATTGACCATTATTTTCTTACACATGAATTAAACTTTCCTGTTTTTTTGCATTTATTACAATTTTTTTGTTGATTACTGGACATTTTAGATAATATAGCAACCCTGGATTCTGATCCCCTCCAAGAGTGGTTGTTGTTGCTGTTTGTTTGTTCAGTGACTGGCCTGAACAAATTGGAGTCTCTTTACCTTTGGTGTTATAGTGTTTTTAAATTCCTGTTTTCATTTGTAAGCTTCTTAGATATCATGACTGAGTTGACAAAGTTTATTGACTAGCCAGTGATTTTTTAGACATTGTGTTTAAACACCTTGAGCCAGTAAATCTTCCAACCTTTATTGCTGGATCTGTGTGGCATGGAGAATGCATTTGAAGATCAGGCAGTTTGCAAGTTTGTCTAAGCTTTTATTTTCTGTGTTTGCAGTGCCTCATGTTCAGCCTGCGATGAGTACCTTTCTTGTAAGTATACCCATGCACATGTTTACAGTCTTCCACATCATAAAGGATATGTAGGGTCTTATCAAGACTCACTTTGGGTGTCTTATTCTCCTCATCTCCCTGTACATTTCTGGGCAATCTCAGGTTTCTTGTTTTCTTCAATCAGTACGTAGATCTTGGGCTAGGTGAGATGCTGCCTTTCCCGATTGTTTTCCACTGAGATCACTATTGTTTTGATAATTCCTAATGCTCAAAATTTCCTTTGTTCTGTTCTAAATACAGTCATCCATTTCCCTGCTGATCTTCATGACCTGTTTTTTCCTGGGAGAACTTTGAGGCCAGAGAATTGGGTGATATGAATAGATTCAGATTAAAATGCTACAGTCTCTCACTGTTCTTTCTGAGGTTCAGGAAATATTCTTGAATAACTGATTTTCGGTTTGTTGGATGTCTGGTTAGTTTCCAGAATTCCTGCATGGTTGTGACAAATTTGTCTGGTTTTATTATGGCTTTTTTCATAAGAGTATTTGCTGAATGCCTCACTCAGCCATTCTGGAAGTCCTTGCCCCTCAATCCCTGAAAATAATTATGAGTAAAACAGAATTAGGCATTTAAACCTACTAAAGCCAAGTAGAAATAACTTCATTTTGTTTCATTTTTGGATTGTATGAATTTCTGGTGAGAAGCCAGCCAGCTCACTGGGTTTGAAGTTATTTGTGTGTACTTTGAATGTGTGTATCCCCTTATTCCTTTACTTTTTCAAGTGCTGCAAAAAGAAAACATATATTAAGCAGCCACTTAATTACCCTAAAATCCTGTTAATTTTATGTCCTGTTTTCTCCATTTTACAGATGAAGAAAATGGTGCATAGATAATGATTTGCCAAAGAGTCAATGGTAGCCCCAACACTAGGACAAATCTCCTGATTTGCACTCCAGTGTATTCGCATCTGCCATCTCTAACCCTGGCCTCTTGTTTTTTTACTACTGCAGCAGATGACATGACTGAAACCCCTTTCCCACCTAGGGAGAATTGCAAGACCAGAGACCTTCAGAAACTCTCTTCCCTAGCCATGCCCAGTGTTGACAAGGCCTCTGGTGAGCCCCTCCACCTCCCCAAGAGTTCTTGATTGTTGTACCTTAAAGGATAAGGAGCAGATGATTCCCTTTGCTGCCATCAACTGTCTCTGGCAACAGCTTTCTCCTCCAGACCCACTGAGGCCTTACCAGTGCCTACAGTGTGGCAAGTGCTTCAGCCACCACTCCAGCTTAAATGTCCACAGGTGCAGCCACAATGGCAACAAGCCATTCTAGTGTCTGCCGTGTGACGTCATCACACGTCCGCAGCCTTGAGAAGCTCCACAAGTGCCCCTATTGCAGGTTGAATTTCAGCCAGAGCTCGCACCTCTTCACCCGCCAGAAGGCGCACACGGACGAGCGCTCCTACCGCTGCAGGGACTGCGACTAGAGCTTTAGCAGCCGCTCCCAACTACTGACACATGGTGGGGTCCACGCTGGCGAGAAGTCCTATAGCTGCGAGTCAAGTGGCACGAGCTTCAGTCAGAAGGCAAACCTCGTCACTGGAAGCTGCCTGGGGCGGCCAGGTGACTTGGGGTAAGGATGCTCCATGGTCAGGCCAGGCCAGGGGCTGAAGGTGGAGGCTATCTGGGTGCTGAGCAGGGGCCACCTGTTTCCAGGCTTCTTCCCACATAGGGTAAGATATATGGGAATGGAGTAGGGGAGCTCACGTTGATTTTCTGTAGTCACCGTTTCCAGGGTTGCACGGTGACTAAGTGGGGTTTCTGAGACTCAGGCCTCTGATCTTGCCTCCTCAGGGTCTCTCTCATGCCCGCAAGAAGTATGGAAAATCAACCAGCAAGGCCTCGAATTATCTGAGAGTAGAAGATATAAAGGAGGTAGTACGGGTCTGGGAAAAACATTTTAGATTTTTCTCATCACCTTAACCTGGCGTCATCCTGTTTTCTAGAGTTTTCACATCCCACTTCTTAGTGGCTCATTGGAGTCTCTGGTTTACCTCATAAGTGATGTCAAAGATGGGGAAGGTGGTTCCCCCGCTTATGCCTCTAGCCTCAAAATGACCCGAGCTGTGCATCTTAGGGACCCTGTATGCATCTTGCTCTCTCTGGCTCTGCCCTGACCTTCAGCTTCCAGTGAAGAAGCCAGGATATTCTGAACTTTGATGGTGCAGGGGATGAGATTTTCATTATACTAATTGCACTCTGCCCTTTCCTCGCTGGTGGAATTTCCTGCCCTGGTTTTTGGTCTGGACATGGTGGGAGGCTGAGTGATTAGAAATTGAAACAAAAAGCTCTACTTGTCTTTCTTGGAACTCAGGTTAGAAGTAAAACACAGGGAAGGGTGATGGTGGTGGGGCTGTTAGCCTCAGCTTCCTCTCAGTACTGATATTTCCTTAGTCTAAGAGCCTTCAGGAATGATAAAGAATGGGTGGAAATGCCATCCTGTGCTCAGTCCCCCACCTGCAAAACCAGACTTTCTGGGAGTGAAAGTTATTTCCAGATCCTACTGTACTCACCTTCTGCAAGATGAGGCCTCCCATCTGCTTTTTTGTGCATCTACAGTAAGCTCCCTTTTTGCTGGAAGAAGAATGCCATAAACTGATTAGTGGAGGCCAGTGCTTTGCTTTCCAGATGAATTATTTGAACTAGCCCATCTTCTGTATTGCCCTTGGGATTGGTTTACACCTATTGTTTACAAAAACTTTCACCTTGGCTTTCTAATTCTGAATTATTGAGGAGCTTACTGATCTCTGGGCAGAGGCCTTTCTCTTTAACAATGTTAATTGCAGTTCCTTAGGGCTTAGTTTAGTGTCAGCATATCAGAATTGTTATGCCACTGTGTGGCCAGCCTGGGTAACTGCATCTCTATAGTACTGGAAGTCATCCTTTGATCTTGAAATACAGAAGCAACTTTCCACTGAGCTAAGGGCTAGGGCAGTGTAGATAACTGGGTGTTATCTACAGAATGCTTGATTCAGTAGTCCTGGAATAGCATATGATAATTTGCATTTCTAAATTCCCAGGTGATGCTGTTGCTGTTGGTCAGGGATCGTATTTTGCGAAGCACAGGCCTCGTGTAAAACGACAAGTCAACAGTTTTGTGTTCCTAGCTCCACCACTGTAGGTTCTCATCCCACTCCAAATAAGGATGCTCATAGTGTTCAAGTCTGTGCGAACTGTATGGAAAAGAAGTGAGGTGATCTGTTATATTTTCCCTAGCCACTGAATTTAATAAGGGGTGTTATATAAAATTGCCTGTTGCCCATGTAGGCCACCAGGGAAAGCTCAGAAAAGTCTTATGAAATAAGGAGGGTGGAGACAAAAAGGAGTCGTATTATTGACTAGGGCACACCTGGGATGTGGGGAGTATGACTCTTAGCCACCATCCTCCCTTTTGGGACCCTTTCTTTACTAGACTTCTCCCCTAAGCTGTAAATAATAAATGGCTCAGGTAATGCAACTTTTCAGAAAGTCCTGAAGTAAATTATCTATGACCCAAAGGGCAGAGCCTTTATTAGTCTTTAAGAGTTGAATTTCAGGAACATTGTGCAGTTGTGTTAAGTTTATAGCATGTTTGCTTTGTTTGCAAACCTATCAAGTCATCTAACAACACCATGGTGTTGATTAAGCTTTCCTCCTTTTGGGAGATCTCACCCAGCCACCTAACTCACAGTACTGAGACACTGCAGCCTCAGATGATATTTTCTACATTAGATACTGGCTAGTTAGATACAGCTCACAGCTATGATGAATAGTCACCAGAAAGAAAGCTGGGGCAGTAAGCTCACTAGATTTGGGGAACAGGTGTCATCTGATGTCTTTATTCCTCAGTCTTGGGGGAAGGTAGATCTTGGCTACCCAAAGATCTTTCCATTAAGTGGTTCCTCCCTCTGTCTTTTCTTTCTCTACTGATGAAAACATGCATGTCTTTTCTCCTGGAAATCTCTGTATGAATAAAAGAGACAGAAACCCGTGTGCTTGACTTTTTAAGTTCTGGGGTTATAGTTTTGAATTTAGAAACTTGCTGTCTAGGTTGATTGCTGTTTGCCTTATATTTTACCCAGGATTAATGTAGTTCAAGATCCCTTGGTAGCGATGGGGAGAAGGAATGTTCACTACAATCTTCTTCTCCTTCTCCTTCTCTTTCCCCCACCTCCTTTCAGCTATAAGAAGCAGAGGGTTCTTGGGGGGAAATAAGCATAGACTAGTTGAGTTGGAACCTAACACACAGCTAATTTGATTGAGTTCTTCTGTTTATTAGTGATGAAGTTGAAAACCAGAAAGATGATGAAAGAAGTTTGCTGTGGGTCATGTAAAGTTTTAATAACAGTAGAGATCGTAAACCAGGTCTTCAGTGTTAACTCAGGGCTTTTCCATTCAACAATTCCCCCTGCTGATTTTTTTGTTTTGTTTTGGCCTGCTGATGGCTCTAAGCCTTGCTCAAGAAAGACTTTAACATGCCTTACATAAATATGCAGAAAATAAGGGTGAGGGAGACTGGACAAAGAAAAAGTAGAAGAGAATACAAAAAGGTTTAAAGCCCGTAGTCAGGTGAGTATTTCAAAAGTTTACTATGAGGAATTACACATCTTCTGAAAATGAGTTGCAATACAAGTGTAAACTTTTTAACTGTCATACTAGGGGGAAAAGTGATATCTTACTTTCTTAAGAAAGTAATTATACCGAATGTAAGATGTTAGACTAAAAAGAACACATATATTATTCTACTTATAAAACTTGAAAAGGCAAACTATGGTGATAAGCAGATCAGTGGTTGCTTGGAAATGAGGAATTACAATGGGCATAAGAAAATCTTTGCAGAGGTGGGTATGTTCATTTGTGATTGTGCTGATGGTTTCATTGTATGTATGATAAGTATGAAAACTTGTCAAATTACACACTTAAATATGCAGAATTTATCATGTCAATTATACCTGCTTAAAGCTGAAAAAAAAGTTATTGCTCCTATGACAATACAGTGATTCTTATCACTGAGAAGTGAGGTAAATCTTCCCCTCAAGAGTTTCATAATGTTGCTCCTTATCTTCCTCGATGTAAACCGATGGCAGAATGCCAAAGCACTCGTTAGCAAGAACAGTTCTGGGAAGGATGAGCTGGTGGAGATAAGTAGGAGGTGGAAATTTCTAAGCATTTCAAGTGTACGGCTCTCAGATTATCAGAGGCAAAATTGTTTTGCCCATTCTTTCAGCAGCCCTTCCTAAGTGTTGTTCCTCTCAATTTAAGTTTTGGTAAGTAGAGAAGAGCAATAGTTTAGAGATTTTACTCAAAAAGTATGGGGAAGGTCATAGCTCTTCTGGAGGGTGGGGAAGGTGGAGTAATTGTTTTGTCTCTTCTGTGTAGCATTTTGAGTATTTCCTTGCTTTACACTGTTCTCTGACAGTTGCATGGGAATCAGTGTTTCCTCTCTAACCATACTGCAAGTATTATCTGGTCAAAGTCATCTCCCTGCACATACTTAATGTTCACCACAGTGCCAGAGCAATTGGTACATGAAAAGTTCACAATAAATGTTGGCAGATTTGAATGCAGTGTTGGGAATAATAAAATATTTGGATTATATTTTTAATTATTAATAAATACTTGCCTCTTGGAGATGCAGTTTTTGATTAACCCTCTCAGCTTATCTCATGAATTTTTCTGCAGGTCTTTGCTTCTCCTGCATGCCATAAGCCATGATATTTGTTCTTCGGTGTCCTGGTTGTTTTTGGTTTATATCTCTGCTTGGTGGCAGTTTTCTGTAGCAGTGATGTGTGGCGTCTCTTCCTCTACCTTCCTCTGGATCTCTTTTGTCTCAATGCCACTGACATTTTAAGAATACCATTCTGTCCCTCAACAAAGGCATCCCGTGTGAGCTGGACATACCCTCTGTGCTGACCTGCCTGACTGACTAACAAAACATCTATGGAGACATGCTTTTGTGCTAGATATTGAGCTTGGTGATTTAAAAGTCTATGAATTCTCACAAAATAGACTCTATTGTTCTTCTAAGGAAATGAAGGCTCAGAGAGGTTACATAATCTGCCTGTGATTGTACAGCTGATGAGTTGGAAGAAATAAGACTTGAATTCAAGTCTGTTTGACTTCAAAATCTATTCTCTCAACCATTGTTGAGAGAATCAACAATCATTCTTATGGAAATCATACTGATTTCCATAAGAATTTACCTTCCTTGAATCTTTTCTGGTCACTTCTCATATCTTATGGAATTTGCCTTTTATTTGGTGATCCATTTAATTAGATATCATTATGTGTGCTAATGTATTAACCAGTAGTCCCACTCTGAGAAACAAGCATCTTATCTAGGATGTACAAATGTCAAATGGCTTGAAGGACCATTACTGTGGTGGACAATTTTATTACCTTGATAATTGATCCTCCATCCTGGGATTCTTGCTTTTTGCAACAAAAGGCAGAATAGAGTACATGATTTTTGTGGGGTGTCTGAAGAGGGGGCCTGGCTGTAGTAGCTCTTCAAAGGTAAATCTGTCTGCTTGATAGCTGGTTCTCTCCTAAGATGAGGCCCACGCCTCCACTCCCTTTTATCTTTGGTTATTTGGGGCTGACTGTGAGTACTGCACCACAGTTGCCATTGTCACCTCTTTTCAAATCTGTGTAGTCCCCATTTTCTGCATGGCTCTCTTTAGGGCAGCCTTGACATCAGCGTTCCGCAAGCTATAGATGATGGGATTGAGGATGGGGGTGATGACAGCATAGAAGAGGGACAGCAGAGGGTCAGTGGCCTGATCGTAGCTGGCCTTAGGGCGAATATAGATAAAGATGGCAGTGCCATAGAAGAGGGAGACTACGATCAGGTGGGAGGAGCAGGTGGAGAAGGCCTTGTGGCGGCCAGCAGCAGATGGGATCTGGAAGACAGTAGCCAAGATACGTCCATACGAGCCCAGGATGAGGCCAAAGGGGCAGAGGATGATGAGAGCAGCAGCCAGGATAATTTGCAGTTCATTAAGTGAGGTATCTCCACACACCAGCTGCAGGACAGGCTGGATCTCACAGAAGAAGTGCGGAATGGCATTGGGACCACAGAAGGGCAAGGAGAAGATGAAGGAGGTGTGTCCCAGCCCCACCATTGCCCCACAGGCCCACGCCGACCCAGCTAGCTGCAGACGCACTCGGTGGTTCAGCAGCAGTGGGTAGCGAAGGGGTTTGCAGATGGCTGCATAGCGGTCATAGGCCATGGCTGCCAAGAGGCAGCACTCTGTGGCACCAAAAAAGAGAAAGAAGAACATCTGGAGAGCACATCCGGAGCGAGAGATGTGGCGCTGGCCAGTGAGGAGGTGATGAAGCAGCAGGGGGACAGTGACAGACGTGTAGCCGATCTCCAGGGCTGAGAGAATGCGAAGGAAAAAGTACATGGGGGACTGGAGGGCAGCATCCCTGGAGACCAGCACCACAATGAGGAGGTTGCCTGCCACGGTCAGCAGGTAGACAGCGAGAAAGAGAGAGAAGAGCAAGCCGTGGAGGCTGGCCAGATGGGAGAAGCCTAGAAGAATGAATTCGGTCACCATGGAGGTGTTTGCACTCATCCTGCTCACATCCCTTTGATAGGATAACAAAAGAAATGGTAAAGAAAATCACAACTAAGGAATTGTGAAGTGGGCAAAGATGACCTCTTTCTACATTTGAGCACAGCTCTGAAACTTCCTTTCTTTTAGAATATCATAGCCTTTGAAATTAAGCAGCACAGTCTGGAGTCCACATTCCACCCTCACTCACTCTTGGATCCCTGGACAAATATTTGTCTCTCTGAGCCTATATCCCTTGCTTAATCTGTTTTTGATAGTGCCAGTCTCTCAGAAGAACACATGGAACTCTGTTTTCAGTTTCTCCTGGGTTGAGGACTGGATCATTCTAGCTCTCTTTTCGTGTTTTTATGATTTTTCCATGCTCCCTGCAGGGCTGCAGACAGCATTTTACCTCTTAACAGATGTTTTCCTGTTCAAAGTCAGAATTTGTTCCATGTTCAGGGCATGAGAATCAAGTTCCTAGTAAATGGAATTTCCTCTCCTGTTTTCTCTCCTCTTTAATATCCTTCTTTTTCTTTCCTTCTTTCACATACTTTCTCTCGCCTTTCCTCTCAACTTGTCTTCTCTCTGATCCAGTTATCACCTCCTGCCCTCCATTTTTCCTTTTTTCAACTCTCTTCAGTTATCCGATGTACTCACCTTTAAAAAAAAATTATTGTACCATCAGATACATTTCATAGTTTCAAGGAGGAGGAAAGGAATTTGAAAAATACTTTCTTTCAAACTCATGTAGGCAGTTCTACTCTCCAAAGGAGTAAGGCTCTCTCTAATTTTAAAAAATGCTTGCTAAAGAGATGACAAGACCTTCCTCAATTGCTTATCTGCATCTTGCGTCTCTCAAACTTTATCCCATTATATTGTAACACATATGAAAACCCCAAACCACACAGATAAACCCCACAAATTTATACACTAACACATTTCATTTCTAAACATGAGCACGGAGGAATAACCCAATATCAGATGCCAAATATATCGAAAGCTATAAATCATATATCATACAAAAATCATAAAAAATAACAATTAAATTCAGAACATATTTAACATAGATGTATACACACTCAAAAATACACTTAAATATATGCATAAATCCAAATTCTGTGGTAAATATAACCATATTTAAGAATGCATAATAGAAATACAAGCTCCCATATTGATATCCTTTTATAGTTGGAGAATTCTTGTTTTATTTTAGTTTGGGGACTCTTTCCAGAAGATGTTACCTGAATAGCAGCTTTCTATCGGAGAAATAACCAGTGATAAAGGCAGACAGCATTTGATGACTTGCTTATTTTCTTCTTTGCATTGCAGATCCCTCATGAGGAAGGTTCTCTTAGGTTTGGTGTCTCTGAGGATCTGAATCTCCAAGCATCTTTGGATTTCCAATGGGGAGAGTTCTTCACATAACCAATTAATCTGTTATTTTGGAGTCTGTTCCTTATATTGCAAGAAATAGAGAATGACTTGTCAAAAACATTTCAGAGACAATGTCTAGGGCAATTAATTTTTCTAGTTCTCCCATAATATTCTGTTCAACCATTTTTGTTGTCTCTTTTTTCTCATGATTTCTTTTCCATCTCTGTGGATGTCCTAGAACATCTACAGAAGGTAACTGTAAATTTATTTATCATGTTGAAATTGATATAATATAGTAATCCATTTATTTGACAGCAACTCATAAAGTCTTTTGTATATTTCGGTCATTTTGTGGAGAACTAAAAACATAATAGAAAAATAACAAACTTTTTTTTAACCTTAGTTGATAAATGTCATTTTCTTAGAAAATTTTCCCTAGCTTTTCTTTCTTTGATCTTGAAATTAATTATATACGATCTTTCTTTCTATTAGTATCTGAATTTATTGTTTTTCTGTGTTGTTACACATTTTCATAGATGTGATTCTATTTGTGTGCCAGATAGGATGTTTTTAAGACATGTTAGTTACAACCATTATGACAATAAGCCCCAAACTCAAATTGATTTAAACAATAAATGCATTCGTTAGTTCATGTAACTAGAAGTTCAGGATTTAACTACACCAGATTCCCTACTTACTTTCCTTCTAATTCCTTTGTATCTACGCCTTTTATTAAGTTTGACTGAAAGGAATGGAAATACCAGTGGCTCAAAAAGTATAAAAATTTATTTATTTATCATTTAAAACTCTGACGTTTTGAAGTTCATGGCAATATGGCTGCTCTGATCCAAAAAGGCATCTGGAATTCAATTTCCTTTCAGTTCATTAGTCTTCTGTTTCTTTGGTTTAAGATGATAGCATTCATGTTACAGAAAGGAAGATGAAGTAATCTGGATTGTTATGTGCCCACTCTATTAGTATAACCTATGTAGTATTATTGCCAAATATGTTTAATTGCAGTATAATTATAAGGAAACAATCAGACCATCCCAGATTCTGGCAATTCTTAAGATAACTGTACAAAAATCTTTAAGAATATCAATGTCCTTTTTTTGTTTTGAGTTTCACTCTGTTGCCCAGGATAGAGTGCAGTGGGACGCTCACAGCCACCCCAGCATTGACCTGCTGGGGCTCAGGCAATCCTTCTGCCTTAGCCTTCCAAGTAACTGGAACTATAGGAGTGTGCTACCATGCCCAGCTAGTTTTTTTTTTTTTTTTTTTAAGTGTAGAGATGAGGTCTCGCCACATTGCCCAGATTGTTCTTGAACCCATGGGCTCAGGCAATCTACTCACCTCGGCCTCCCAAAGTGCTGGGAGTACAGGCTTGAGGCACCATACTGGGCCAAAAATATCAATGTCTTTAAAGACAAAACAAAGATGGAGGGTTATATTGTTCTAGACTGAAGAAGATTAAAAAACATAACAATAAAATATCATCCATGATACTCGACTGAATTCTTCATTAACAAAACAAAACCTAAACAATTGTAAAAGATTTTAAAACAATTGGGAAAACTGAATGTAGACTTTAAATTATCATTTCAGTGTTAAATTTCTTGGGTGTAATAACAGTATTGTTGTTATGTTGGAGAATGTCCTTGTCCTTAGAAAGCTTCAGAATGAAGTATTTAAGGGAAAAGGGTCACTTACTGCAACATTCCTTTAAGCGATTCATCCAAAAAAGTATCCATAAATATACATCTATATACCTCCTTTGAGGAGGCTGCATAAATGTTATACTCTTCTTCCTGCTACTTCAGGTTTGAAGTATATTAACCAGGGTAGTATAGTCTATGCTGTAGTAGCAAGCAATTCAAAAATCTTAGTTGCTTAATGTAAAACAATTTTATTTCTTAATCATGCAGAATCTGCCATGGTTCAAATGACCCACTGGGATCATATCTAATATATGCTGGCTCAACATTCCATGATCTTATGGCATCTCCATGTCAACATTTGCTTTTGTAATTGACATAACAGGGAAGAGTGGACTGGAGAGTTCAATATCAACAATTAAACTGATTCATTTCTGATTAAATTTTATTGACCAGAGCATATCTCCTAGCTATGCTTAATTTCAAGAATATTGTGGCAAGCAGTACTTTCCAAAGATACCCAAAAGAATTCTTTCTCACTTGTATACTTTTCTATAACATCAACTTACCACTTCTCCATCAAGAAGTGAATCAGTCCCCCCAACCCACTTAAATCTGGGTAGGCTTTGATTATTTCAACCAAAAGAGCATGTTGGAAGTGAGACTATGAGGCTAGGTCATAAAAGGTGATGCCTGATATGTCTTGTTTCCTAAAATATTCATGCTTGAACCCCTAAGCCACCATGTAAGAAGTTCAACTACTCTAAAGCTACTGTGCTGTGAGGAGCCACACCACTTAGAGAGGCCACAGGTAGAACATGTAGGCAGTCATACTTTTGAATTATCCTAGACATGTAAGTAATGATTCTAGCCAGATAATTCCAGAACCCAGTTGTCAAATCATCCCTAGACTTTGAGTCTTCTAATCTGAGGTCTCATACATTGTGGAGCCAAGACATGGCATCCTGCTTTGCTGCTATAGAATGAATATGGTGTTTCTCCCAGCCTCATTCATATTTTGAAGCCTAACCCCTCCCCCCCCCCAATGTTGTGGAATTGGAGATGGGAACTTTGGATATGATTTAGGTGATGAGGGTGGAACCCTCACAAATAGGATCTGAGCCCTTGTAAAAGGGACCCTTAAGAACTCTCTCATCCTTTCTGTCATATGAGGATTCTGCAAAAAGACAGTCATCTGTGAGCCAGGAAGTGGACTTTCACTAGATACCAAATCTGCTGGTGTCTTGATCTTGGACTTTCCAGTCTCTAGAACTGTAAGAAATAAATGTTGGGTGAGTCACATAGTGTATGATATTTTTGTTACAGCAATCTGAATGGGTTAAGGCTTCTGCCTGTCAAAATCCTTGACCCAGAGAATCCATAAGTATAACAAAGTACAATAAAATATTTTCAATTTTAAGTTAATAAGTTTTGGGGTAGTTTATTACACAAAGATAGTATCCAGAACATATAGTAATACTTGCAAGTGGAATGCTATTGTAACAACTGAAATGTGATTTGGTTTTAGGAATAGATAACAAAGGATGAAAGGGTCTTTGGAAGACTATTGAGAAAAATGGGGACAATGGTAAAAGAAAGTGAGGAAAGTGTTATTGGAAGTTAAGGAACTAGAGATCCTTGTTATACAGTGGCATAAATTTGAGAATTGTTACATGGAGTTATATGGAATTAAAAAAAATAGACCTAATGATCTGATGGGCCTGGATAAAAAATTTCCAGATAAAAATGTTGAAAGCATCGACTGGGTTCTTTTAAATACATATCAAAGGTACAGAAAGATAAACGAACTAAATAATTTTTCAAGAAACATGTTTCAATAAGTTTTCAAGAAACATGTTTAAAAAATACACAGCAGCTAGGACCTACTAGATTCAAAAAATAAAACTTTTCTTTTTCTAATTCCCAGAAGATGTTCTCAAAGTAACAAAGGGTTTTAAGGCAACAATCACATCCACAATATTATCAAAGAAATGCCTCAGAATAAAGATAATGTTGAGAGTGTGTCTTAAAAAAAATTCTGAGGCCCATCTCGGCCTCCCAAAGTGCTAGGAGTATAGGTATGGTCATGGTGCCCAGCCTTGACAAAAACACATTTTTCATGTTTTTTTTTTGAGTCGGAGTCTCACTCTGTCGCCCAGACTGGAGTGCAGTGGCCGCTCCGGCCACTGCAGCCTCGACCTGCTGGGCTCCGGTGATTCTTCCACCTCAGCCTTCCAAGTAGCTGTTACTACAGGCACGCTACCATGCCCAGCTAATTTTTTGATTTATTGTAGAGATGAGGTCTCACCAAGTTGTCCAGGCAGGTCTCGAACCCACGGGCTCAGGCAATTCACTTATCTCAGCCTCCCAAGGCGCGGGATTATAGGCTGAGCCACTGAGCCCAGCTCGACAAAAACACTTTTAAGGTTCGTGAAGGCATGACTTACAGATTCTTTCTGCTTGTTTAGCAGTTTAATAGCACTTTTAAGAATCTTAAGGATATTGTTCCATTGCAGATTAACAGGAGCTCAAGGTAGAGAAATACTTAAGTTGAAGCATGTTAGGTGTGTTGTTTGCACAATGAAATGGATTATAAGTTGAGTCATAGGAAGCCCACAGAGTTTTAAAAGGAATTATCAACCTAGACTGAAACAAACAAAGTACAAAATGAAGGGAGGTCTTTGGATCTCTAAACTATTGTGTACATGAAGCATACTGAGTTTACTTAGATGGAACAAAAGCTATTTGGAAAAGGAAAGATCAGTCAGAGGGTGGAACGCAAAACCCAGAGGAAAATGCTGATAGTGTGCTGAAAAGTCTCAGACAGTAGAACTGAGCCATTATTTTAAAATCTATCACCATGTACTTGGCTGTATTTTAATATTACTATGGTCCAGTGATGCCTTCTATTTTCCTCATTTTTGGAAGAAGTGTCATTACTACAGTGATTATGCCACGTCTGAAAGTTTTAAAATTTACAAGTGACAGGGGTTTCATTTTTCATTTTTAATGCTTATTTTTATTGCACTACTCTTTATTCTTTCTTGTTTCTTCTGAATCTGGTAATGCCAAGAAAATACTCTATTTTGTGTTCTTTAAAAAATTTTAAAAATATATTTAATTGGTTTTTATTTTATTGTGGGTAAAGATGAGATTTAACATTACTTTATTTCAGGTGGCTAATAGCTTATGCTGACATCACATTAAATGAACCATCTTTTCCAATTATCTTCCACTGAAATAAAATAATACCTTTGTAGTGTTTTAAATCTCCATGTATACTGGAGAGTTCCAGGTTTTATTTTGGTTCTACTTACTATTTAATTTCTAAGTCTATATCATACTGCTGTTTTTATATAAATTTATAATAAACCCTAGTACATGCTAAGTCAATCTCTCTTTTCTGTTCCTTTTTGCACAATTCTATTGAATTTTATAAGAACAATGGTCTAGACAAATTTTACTATCATTTTGTCCAATTTTAAGGTATTTCATTTGGGATTCTATTTGAAATTATATTGCATTTATATATTAATTTTGGAGAACTTGTATCTTTGTTATATTAAGTGTCTCCATCAGGAACAGTATATCTTTCAATTTATTGTTTTTAATATAACTTTACGGTAAGTCCCCTAAATATGAGCCTCCAAGTAGCAAACTTTCAAAGATGCAAACATACGTTTTAATGTTCAATCATGTAAATTAGCTCACATGTTTGAAGTACATACCATGTGTGTGCAAGGTACTGTAAGATTAAAATGTTTTCTTTGTTTCTGTGTTTGTTTTTTATGTATTACTTGTGGGAAAAGTATTACAAACTTATTACAGCACAGTACTATATAGCTGATTGTGTTAGTTAGATACCTAGGCTAACTTTGTTGGGCTTATGAACAAATTGGAGTATGTGCTTTCAGAATGTGCTCTTGAATGTGCTCTTGGAATGGAACTTGTTCATATGTAGGGGATTTGCTGTATAGTTTTTTGTTGTTGTTTAAATAAATTCTCTACTTGTTCCAAGTTTTTCAAAGTTTTAATTGGAAATTAGGATACTAAACCTCTTTATGTTAGGGTCCAGATAGGGTGAGGGTGGAGGGATAGATGGAGAGGGAGAGGTGCAGCAGAGAGGGGCACAGCACCGCTGGAGCAGGCGTGCCGCAGGTGCCGCACTGGCAATCCAGAGATCCGAGTAAATGCAAAGAATTGCAACACACAGAGGTGAGAGAAGAAAAGATTTATTTAAGAAAGCTTCACCCCCCACACACAGGGAGCGGGCCTACACTCTAGATGAGTGTGGCGTTGTAGCCACCCAAAGTCCTGGCTTAAATTCTTTTCCTTGGAGATGTTGCAATCAGGTAGACATGACTGCCGTGACTTCCCTATTGACCACCTGTGGATGATTCTGTGACACAGAGCTCCATTAATGTCTGTCCATATTATCATAGCCCTTAGAGAAGGGCATGACAAAGATTCTAATGCTCCTGTACCTTCCTGAATGACATTCCTTAGAGCTAATGGAGGGTGCACCTCCCCTTATCTCCTAGGCATTCCCAGTGGGTAGCTTTGGGAGATCCTTGGCTTCCCTGTATATAGTGCCCAATTTACTGGAAGATCAAATCACCACCTGCTCCCCTTCTGAGCGGTCATAACTTTTGTAATTACGAGTTTCATGACTTTTACATTCCTTGCCCAATGCATGATGTTTAGGCCTTGTAAATTCCCTTTACCCTAGGCAAGCTTGATTGCCACTATGAGATACCGCTGATACCTGGCATTAGGAAGTCTGTTTCTGAAAAGACGAAGTCAGCAAAGTTAATTTTACCTAACGTGTGCATTTCTCCAAAAGCATAGCTTCTACTTTCTCATCATTGTGTCAGGGTTTAAGAACAAGATGAAAAACGGCTTCCCGCTCTCAGTCTGTCCTTTCACTTTAATTTTTAACTGATGTTGCTAAGAAGAAAAGAACAATTATTCTATTTTAAGATATAGGGTCTTGCTATATTGTCCAGGCTGGATTCAAACTCCTGGGCTAAAATGATCCTCCCACTCAAGCTCCTGAGTAGCTGGGACTACACGTGTGTGCCAAGGAGCCTGACTCAGAGCAGTTGATTCTTGCATTTTTTTTGCATATCTCTTCAGTCACTTGTCAGAGTCACTTAATTCTAGCATTTTAAAAAATAACCCGTTGGATTTTCTAGTTACAAAATCCAGAGAAAAATAATAAAACCAGACTAAAAATAACTACTTTTCTCAAATACCACACTGATTTTTTTTCTTACTGCTTTTGTTAAATTTTATTAAATTTTGGTAATATTGGTAATAGTTGTAGGCAACAAGTCAAATTTTAATAGAAATACTTTTTTAATACTTTACCATTTAGATTCATATTTTAGGTCAATAGCTTTATTATAATTGAACATTAATCTCAGTTTTTCTTTCCAGGGTTGGAAGTTATCATGTGTACATTAGTTTTAGTATTTTCACTAGAAGAAGTTCTATTTTAATTCTTTATTTTTTAAAACTGCAAAAGGTACTATAAGCTAAAACAAACAAAAACCACGAAAAGATGACAACTGTATGTTCATTCCATTCATCAGTAGGCTGTAACTGTGTGTGCCCACTGCCACAAGATGGGGGTGGTGAGCTGCAAAATTCTCAGCCCAGGCATCATCTTTTCAGATTTTGCACTGGCTTTGCGCCTCCAGAATTTTGTTCTCTACTGTTTCCATGGATATGTCTTTGTTTTAAATAATTTTATCATGAGTCTCTTTTGAAGCTTGTTATGCGGTATTTCAACCACTCAAACCAAAAGGGATAATTGTAATGAACAAATGAGTGATTCTGTGTGTCAGAATGTCAGAATGTGCTATGTGTCACAACGACCTTAGAAAGTTACTATTGGAACACCATTTTAAAATGAAGTTGAGATTAGCACATCTAAAGATATGCATCCAGTTAATAACTGGCAAACTTGAAATTTGAAGCCAGTTTTGTCAAATTATTGAGACTATGTATGGTAATCATGGAATGTTTCTCTTTTCTCTTACAATTTGCTCTAAATAAGTGGTTCTTAGCCTGTGTCTAAGGGCTCATGAACTTGAATGAGAAAAAATATATCTTTATTTGTTGCTGAGATTTATTTAAATTTAATGATTATTTAAATCATGAATTTGGCAACAAACCACAGTAGCCTTAGTAGATCCTGTAACTTTGTTACTGATTTTAACAATATATACTTTTTATATTTTGTTAGTTACATCAGATATCTCAAAATATTGCTGTACTCATTATTACTAATTTTTTTTAGTAATTATTAGACTTGTTGCTAATGGTTGACAACGCTGGCCAACTGTCGGGCGGTTCCACTAGGAGTTATTTATCAGTCACGCTGTTTGTGGCTCAGATATCTTTATTGTTTTCCAGTGTTTTTTGTTGAGAATTGTCTGTTGATTAATAATAGAGTCATTTTCATTGCTTGCTAAGGTTTTCTGGAGTGATATTAAAAATGACAAAACAGGCTGGTTTTAAATATTTTTAAAAATTTATTTTATTTTATTTTTTAATTTTAAAGATGTGGAATACAATTCAGGATTAGGTATACAAATGTTCATTATGCAGGTACCCTAACAAGGGTTCCCTAACTAGTATGAGGTGTGCCCGTCCCTCCCCTGACAGTTTCCCTCAACTGCCAATCCCACCCCCCTGGCAGTTTCCTACTACTGCCAATCCCTTTCTTATATTATAATAATTGTTCAAGGTGTGTTTATGAGTGAGAATGTATGGTACTGTTCTTTGTTTTTGTGATAGATCACTCACTGAGTATGATCGATTCTAAATCCATCCAAGTTGCTGCGAAGTCCATATGTTTGTCCTTCCTTATGGCTGCATAATATTCCATCGTATGTATGTACCACATTTTTAAAATCCAGCCCAGCTTTGATGGGCAGTCATGATGGTTGGTTCCATGTTTTTGCTATTGTGAATAGAGCTGCAACAAACATGTGTGTGCAGGTTTTTTTGTAGAGTGTTTTGAGTTCCTCTGGGTATATTCCCAAAAGGGGAATTGCTGGGTCATATGGAAGGTCAATTTCTAGTTCTTTCAGAAATCACTGTCTTCCAAAGAGGTTGCACTAGTTTGCCTTCCCACCAGCAGTGTAGTGTAGAAGTGTTCCTTTTTCTCTGCATCCTCGCCAGCATCTGTTGTTAAAACAGTCTGTTATAAAACGGAATGAAGCTCTGATAATGCTACAATATGGATAAACCTTCAAAACATTATGATAAGTGAAATGAGCCAGACACAAAGGGACAAACATTGTATGAGTCCACTTATGTGAGGTACCTAGAATAGACATATTCATAGAAACAGAAATTTTAGATTACCAGGGGCAAAAGGGAGGAGGAAAAAGAAAGTTATTGCTTAATGGGTAGAAAGTTTCTGTTTGGGGTGGTGATGAAAAATGTTGGAGGTAGATAGTGGTTATGGTGCCCAGCATTGTGAATGTAACTAATGCTGCTGAACTATACATATAATATGATAGAAATGACAAATTTTATTTTTTACATATTTTACCATCATAAAAAGCATATATATTTTTAAAAGGCTTTGTACAATGAGATAGTTGGTGAGAATTCCTGACTCTGCGTTAAACGGTGTAGAAGTGTTCCTTTTTCTCCATAACAGATATCAGGATTATAGTGTATCAGGCAAGTTCCAACAGTTTGATGGTAGAGAGAACGATTTTAAATATCTTATTTTTGCTAAAAGATGAAACTGGAATATTCTATGGGTTACCTAAAGTGTTGAAAAGTTTGTTGGAGACAACAGTTCTTTATTTGGTTTTCTATTTGTATTTCCTTTTTGGAAATTGTCTTTGATATAAAGCTGATAGTTGGTTGAGCAAACTGGCAGTGTACCTAGCATGTTTTATGCCCAGAATGAATCATTTCTACACCTTCACTTTGTATGAGAAAATTAGTTTCAGTAATAATCATGAAATGAATAATAATAATAATGATCAGAAAGGAAGTAAAGACAGTGACACGTTGCTTTATTAAACTTTGAATGTACATTTATGCTAAACAATAGAAAAGGAAAAAGTAAGGAATGACATTTGAAAGTTATGTTATTATATTTTTGAGGCTGAGTGCAGTGGCTCATACTTGTAATCTCAACACTTTGGGAGGCCTAGCTGGAAGGATTGCTTGTGCTCAGGAGTTTGAGGGCAGCCTAGGAAACATAACAAGACCTCTCTACAAAAAAAATAAAAAGAAAATTAGCTGCATGTGGTGGTGCATGTCTGTAGTCCAAACTACTTGGGAGGCTGAGATGGGAGGATAACTTGAGCCCAGAAATTCAAGACTGTGGTGAGCAATGATCATGCCACTGCACTCCACCCTGGGGTATACAGTGAGATTTTGACTCTTAAAAAAAGAGAGAGAGAGAGAGAAAGAAAGAAAATTATGTTAATGTATTTTTGTAATAAAGGAAAAACTTGCACCTACATGTTGGTCTGTTTTAGTAATGAGTAATGCTATTACAGGTTAATAAACATTCAAAGAACAATGAAAAAGAATGCATTTTAATTGTAAAGATATTTAGTAAAATATTATTCAATGAAAATATTTATATTCATCTTACATATAAACTAAAATTTATACTTAGCAAACACAAAAAAATTATATCTCACAGCTTGCTTTACTAATTTAGTTTTAAACACACATGAAAACTCCAAGTGACAGAGAATGGAATTGAAGTAAGTCAAATTCTGTTTGTGTCTTCTTTAGTCACTATACCATCATTGTTTATTTAGAATCTATTATTTCAGAGTAGGACATAAGTAGTATTGTAGGAGTTACAAAAAGGGACTCAGTCTTAAAATGAATTGGAGATTACAAATTGTTACAAATTTACTCTTTCTAAACTAAGGTGACTAGCTGGTATTCCAGTCTGAAATGTCCAGGGCTAACTATTTAACAAAGAATTCTTTGAATTAACTCCCAGGTAAAATATATTTACTAAAGTTCAAGTAATAAAAATGTGCTAATTTGAAGCTTACTGATATGTTATTAAAAGTCAATGATAACTGCAGCAATTGGAACTTAGGCCAACAAAAGATTTTTGTGTGTGTGGAGTGGACAAGAGTACGTCGTTACTGACTTTATTTGGAATAGTCACTGCAAGTATGTAATAAAAAGCAGATTAACTTTAGTTGGTTTTACTATTGTTTTAAAATCCTCTAAGGCAATGCCTTATTTTTTTTTTTTTTTGAGTTGGAGTTTCACTCAGTTGCCCAGACTGGAGTGCAGTGGCCGCTCCCGGCCACTGCAACCTCGACCTGCTGGGCTCTGGCAATCCTTCCGCCTTAGCCTTCCGAGTTGCCGGAATTACAGGCATGCGCTACCATGCCCAGCTGATTTTTAGATTTATTGTAGAGATGAGGTCTCTGCCCAGGCGGGTCTCGAACCCGCGGGCTCAGGCAATCCACTCACCTCAGCCTCCCAAAGGCGTGGGATTACAGGCTGAGCCACTGAGCCCGGCGGCAATGCCTTATTTTCCTTACCTGAGCAAACTGCTTCCATTGTCTCATCCTTGGTACTCCACTGGTACAAGTTGTATTACATTACTGTTTTATGAATATATTGTGTATTAAAAAAAACTTCATGAAAAAATATCAAAAATGAAAATCATTATTTCTCGGGAGGTACAGGTCACCCTACATAAACCCTGCTGCCACCATCGCAGCTGGTTCTCACCTGCAAGCGCCACCTACTGGCTTGGAGGTCGACTTGCACAGCCCATTGCAACAGGAGACAAGCTTCTCCCTAACTTTGCTACCACCATCACCCAGGCAACCCAGACTATCCATGAGGTTGTAAGTCGGCTCACTCACCAGGTACACTTGCGACTACAACCAGCACTTTAAAAAGCCACCACACTAAAACTATTTATAACCAAAGAAATCATACAGTTTCTGCCACTGAAAGCACCCAGAAGCAAACAGCCAAAGAACCCTACTCAACACACATCATAGTCAGATTCTCAAGATAAAAAAGTCCTGCCCCCATGAAAGTTTATCAAAAAATAAGACGCAACTGCTTCTCCAAATGGGAAGAAATTAGTGTAATAATACTAGAAATATGAAAAAGTAAGGTATTATGGCACGTCCTCAAAGGAACGCAGTAATTCTTGGGTGCAGTGGTGGCAAGAATCCTGGGATGACAAAGAGAAGCTGTCATGGTGAATAGGAAACAGCATGGCAATGACTCCATTTTCTGGGGAGGGGGATGTCTCTGCAGCTCAGACTCTAGGAGGCTAGTCCATTTTCAGGGAAGCAATATACTACAGTTGTTTGATCTGGAGGTTGGCGTGTCTCTGTTCAGCCAATGCCCTGTTTCCTTGGGACATGGGGTGTCTTGTCAGCTCAGCCCTGTAAGGTTCTGCTGCTCAGCTCAGCCATGACAGAGATTCTCTATGAAGTGATACTCTTCATCTGAGGGCATGAATTTCATGGGCAGCCAAGAAGTCATTTAACCCTGGGACAGGACACCACTTCGACTCTGGTGGTGGGAGGCACAATTGCACTGGGTGGCCAACGCACTGTTTCCCAGGTTGGGTAGGATGTCAAGTCATTTCAGACTTCAAGGGAGAGTGAGCAAACATGACAAGGAGGGTGGAGTGGCTCTGTGGTGGCTTGGGACCACAGGGTGGAGTATGGCAGAAGCTTGGCTGGGGGGAGCAGGTCAGCAGGTAGGGGAGGTTCAAAGGCAACAAAGCCTCAGGGATAGAAGAGTGCTGTGGCTACTCTCTTCTGGCGCAGGACATACTCTAGAAGTCATTCTGGCTTCAAGATGGCACAGCACAGTAGCAGTGCAGGCCACAGGGTGGGGTGAGTGGTGATTGGGGATGGAACATAGCTTTAGCGCCTTCTCTTGAGGGAGCACAGTTGTGTAGACTCCAAGCAGCTCACTCAGCAGCATTTAGCATCTGTGAGGGCTACAAGTGGTCCCAGTGGTGAGGACTATGGGCGATCACAGTGGTCATTGTGGTGACTGGTGGTGGGCTGGAGTCCTCTTGTTTGCCTCTTTTCTGTGGGGAGAAGTCCCTCCTGGTTCCCAGCTGACCCAAATGTGGGATAGGGTGACAGAGGTGAAGTGTTTTCTTTCCTTTTCTCTGTGACCATCCTGGGCTTTTGTGCTCTACAGTGGTTTTGTTTCTCCTATGATGTACTCTGATGCTCATCTCATGTTATTTTCATGAAAATGTAGTTGTTGGGCATCAGTGTGGTGGTGGTGGCAAGGAAAGTGCTCGGCGGATCCCTTCCCGGTGTTTTCTGAGAAAAGCAGCATCTACCACACAGTGTCCATTATGTTCTCTTTCAACATGTTCGATTACTGGATTCCCTGGGTCTTCCAAAACCGCATCTCCACACAGTACCGCTGCTTCTCAGTGTCCCATGCTAGCAGGGTCTAATGGCAGTAATTATGTCACCCTCAGCCCTTGATCAACTTAGCTGACTTAACATTACCTATTCTATGCTATTCAAACTGACTAATAAGAATTCAGACCGCATGATGCACTGTGGCATGCTGGAGTTTGTGGCTGATGAGGGCATCTGCTACCTCCCACATGGATGATTCAGAACTTGCTCTTGGAAGAAGGAGGCCTGGTCCAGGTGGAGAGTGTCAATTTTCAAGTGACCACCTACTCCGAATTCCAGCCTCAGAGCCCTGTTTTCTTGGACATCACCAATGCCAAAGCTGTATTAGAAAATGCGCTGAGAAACTTTGCCTGTCTGACCACTGGAGATGTGACCGCCATCAACTATAATGAGAAGATCTATGAATTGCGACTGATGGAGACCAAACCTGACAAGGCTATGTCCATCATTGAGTGTGACATGAATGTGGACTTTGATGCTTCGCTAGGCTACACAGAACCTGAAAGACAAGTCCAGCACGATGAGTTGACAGAAGGTGACACTGACCACAGTGGTTATGCTGGAGAGCTGGGCTTCCAGGCCTTCTCCAGGTCTGGAAATAGGCTAGATGGAAAGAAGAAAGGAGTCGAGCCTAGCCCCTCCCCAATCAAGCCTGGAGACGTTAAAAGAGGAATTCCCAGTTATGAATTTAAACTTGGTAAGATCACTTACCAAGTTCATCAGAAATTCATGTCCACTGTTCAAAAGGTTGAAGAGGATGAAGCTGGATGCAGATTTGTCCCTTTCTCTGGAGAAGGACAGTCATTGTGTGAAAAGGGAAGAAAGCCTTGAGCTGGAACTGTTAGCTGATTGAAAAACAGTAAAAGAATCATTGCAACATACTGGCTTTCAGTTACTAGTGCCGTCATGGATGAAGCTCATCAGAGAACGGTCTGTTACTTGAGGCTGGTTTAGAGTCACCTAAGAACTACTGAGTTTGACTTGGAAGTGGAGCTGCAGCATTTCCTAGTTGTGTGCTTGCTTTCAGGAAAGAGAAAGAGCTGTCTCTGAGGTCCTGTGGGCAGCCAACCCCTCACCACTTCACACTTTCAGCTCTAGGGGGCTCCCACTGCCTCAGTAGGAGCAAAGCCCCCTAATTCCTGACAACACCAATGGAAGGCTGAAGGCCCAAGAGAATTGTCTAACTTGGAGGTTTTCCTTCTCTTTCTTCTTTAATCCTTTCCCCAGGTTGATTGCATCGGTGTTGTCTTTGGACTTGAAAAAAGTGGATTAAGTAGCTATGTGCTTTATAAATAGTGGCTGTCCCACTACTCTGGCTGCAGTTTGAGTGTTTGAGAAAGGGTATTTCTGTTTTTACTTTAAAGATTTTTTTTTCAAAAGCACCACTCCTCAGAAGCTGATCTGAATGAGTTGCACTTTTATTTTGATTTCTTATGGAAATAACTGATGCCATAGTGAACCTGTTCTAAAGTAAAGTAACTCCATGGAGGAGCACAAATGTGAATGTTAGAATGAATATATGCTAAATATGTGTTCCTCTTTCTCTTTCTTTTATACCTCCAACTCTCAATTTTAATTTATTAAAACAACCAAGGTTCTGCTGGCCTGCCTTTATTTTTGATTAGTATTAACTTGGGCTTAGATCTTTATCTTCTAAAATGTAAGATCTTTTGCCATGCTAATCCAATTATCTTAAACTTGTACCCTGATAATAATTCTGAATCAAGAAGTTCAAATAAAAACAGGCAATGACTAA
The DNA here is from genome assembly GCF_000164805.1 of Carlito syrichta. NCBI lineage: Eukaryota > Metazoa > Chordata > Mammalia > Primates > Tarsiidae > Carlito > Carlito syrichta. The sequence continues at coordinate 60,920 of NW_007041070.1, forward strand.
AAAGCAAAACAAAGCAAAAATGTGGTTGTTTATGTATTCATTTGGCTGTCTTTGTGGAGAGACAAGCCTAGGGACTTCTAGTTAGCCATATTGCTGACATCTAAAACTATGAATTGTAAAGGTTCACTTGCATTAATAAATATAATGAAATACAAAATCTAGTGTTTTCAGTGTGGAAAAGTTCTTGTGAATAGAAATATAAAGTCAGACAAATTGAAAGAACACTTTAGGTCTATTTATTCTGAAAATACATTAAAACAAGTTGTAAGTATATACTTTTTGTGTGTGTGTGTGTGTGAAGAACAAACTGAGACACTCACTCATAATCATGATTTGCTGATTCACTGAAATCTTTTTGTAGTGCACACAGATTGCTTCTAGATTGCCAAACAAAAGAAGTATGATTTGAAGGAGATTTAGCCAAGTCATTTTCTCTGAAAATGGAACAGGTGGTTGGTGGATATAAACTCCAGAAAAACTTCAAGCTATTTCTTGGATATAGATGAAATTTTTTCTGAGGTAGTTATATTTCTTTAAACATTTTGGAGTAAATCATCGAGGAATAGCATTTCTCTTGGATGTGTAACTGGTGAAACTGCAGACATTTCTCAATCTAGCACCTTTTAAAAAATCCTGTTTGCCTTGCCCATGCTGATGCTATCGGAGAATTCTTGTACTATAAGATATTTTTGGAAACTATGAAAGTTAATTGATATTTTGGAAATTATTGTTTTTCCTAAAGAAAACTTTGGAAAGAAAATCTTCGCACTGCTCAGATGAAGCTTCTATGGTGTTTGGTGATGCATCTGGTATTGATACTTTAGTGATGAAGAGAGCTCTCACTTTCTTGCTCATTACACTTTATTTTTATTTTATTTTATTTTTTTTGAATTGGAGTCTCACTCTGTCGCCCAGACTGGAGTGCAGTGGCCGCTCCCGGCCACCACAGCCTCGACCTGCTGGGCTCCGGCCATCCTTCCGCCTCAGCCTTCCAAGTAGCTGGAACTACAGGTGTGCGCTACCACACCTGGCTAATTTTTGATTTATTGTAGAGATGAAGTCTCACCAGTTGCCCAGGCGGGTCTCGAACCTGCGGGCTCAGGCAATCCACTCACCTCAGCCTCCCGAGGCGCAGGATTACAGGCTGAGCCACCGAGCCTGGCTGTTCACTACACTTTATACCAGCATTCTCTGGCAACACAATTGTTTCCAACAGCACTGAAAGTCAATAGCCTTAATAGGCATCAGAAGTTATGAGAAGCTGGGCTTCATGTTGTTACAGGCCAAGAAGAGGCCATTTTGTTTACATTAGATCAGTCATTTAGAAAATACTTAGAAACTTGCTTTGTAGCTGAATTGGGCTAAAGGTAGAAGCCACTTGAATTTAAAAGTGCACATTTTTCCTTTCCCCTCATCACTGCCCTTGGAATACAGCACTGCTTCTCCTCTTCTAACACAACCTTGCCTCACTGGTTTGTAAGACCAATTTTATCTAGCAAGCTGGTGCTAAAGTAAAATGCAGTTGTTCACAACAAGTTAGAGAAATAAGGGAGTTACATGTCCCTGAAGAAGTCTTTATGAGATTAAAATGGACTCTGTTGAAACTTCTTGCTCCCTCTGTTATAAGCCAGGACTCTGGAAACAGGGGTTTGTTACAATTGTCTTTTAAAACAATTTAAACCTATCATTTTTAGATATTGTGGCTTTCCCTTCCTTTCAAATGTTGCAATTGTCTGCTTCTTCCTCAAAAAAAATTGAAAAAAAAAATGTTGTAAATGCCAAAATGTTATCTAAATTGTCAGCATGACTAGGAAACTTTGTGTCGTGTCAGTGGTCACATATTAGAAAATGTTAACATAGATCTTGAGTTATGCTAAATTAAAATGCACATAGGCTTTGAACTTGGGGTGGGTGAAGGGCTATGAAATTGAGTATAAATACTGAATGAATTTTTGTTGCTTTCAGCAGGTTTTTTTGGTAATGATGTTGCCTCATCTCCCTGTAATCCAGTTGCAGACTAAACTTATTTTGTCCCAACTTTCTGTCTCGTCTTTAATTGACTGTGAGGAAAACAGCCACTTTATTGAATTGGACCATAAAAGTATCCTTAAATTTAAAAAAAGGATGATATAAGGTGCTTGTTTACCACATAAAATTTGTCTGGTGTTCATGGCTTCCAGGAGAAGTTTAATTTTTAAAATGAAAATTTTATGTTTGCTATTCAGACAGATATTTTTGATCATGAAAATAAAAAGGTATTTTCTGTATTTTTAAATTACTTTTAGAAACTTAAAATAATTTAATCAAATTTTCTTTTTAACTAAAATGGCGATATGCAATTCCTAATCAAGACTTTCAAATTATATTATCTTAAAATTATTTTTTTAGTTTCTTAAAGGTATAATTGACAAATAGAACTGCATATGTTTATGGTGTAAAGTGCAATATTTTAATATATGTATACATTGTGACATGACTAAATTAAGCAAACTAGCTTATCTATCACTCCATGTATTTTTTTTTTTTGTGGTGAGAAGTTTAAGATTTACTCTCTTAAGCAATTTTCAAGTATACAGCAATTTACTATTAATACAGTCACTGTGCTATGTAGTATATCTCTAGAATTTATGCACTCTGCCTAACTAAAACTTTGTACCCCTTGACCAACATCTCTTTTTTCCACCCATTCACCCTCAGCCCCTTGCAACCACCATTCTAGTCTCTGTTTCTATGAGTTTGACTTTTCTATATTCCACATGTAAGTGACAATATTTGTCTTTTTGTGCCTGGCTTGTTTTACTTACCATAATTGTCTCCAGGTTTATCCATGTTCTTGTAAATGATAGGATTTCCTTCTCTATTTAAGGCCGAATACTTTTCCACTATGTATATACATATCACATTTTAAAATCAGTTCAGCCAGGCTCGGTGGCTTAGCCTGTAATCCCGCACCTTTGGGAGGCTGAGTGAGTGGATTGCCTGAGCCTGCAGGTTCTAGACCTGCCTGGGCAGCGAGACCTCATCTCTACAATAAATCAAAAAATCAGCCGGGCGTGGTAGCGCATGCCTGTAATTCCAGCTACTTGGAAGGATGAGGCGGAAGGATCGCCGGAGCCCAGCAGGTCGAGGCTGCGGTGGCTGGGAGCGGCCACTGCACTCCAGTCTGGTTGACAGAGTAAGACTCCAACTCAAAAAATAAATAAATAAATAAATAAATAAAAATAAAAAATAAAATCAGTTCATTCATCGATGGACACTTAATTTGGTTCCACATCTTGGTTATTATTAATAGTTGAAAGTATTATAGTCACCATTATGAGTGCAACTAAAAATTAACAGTTTTCTTGATGTAGCTAGAGGATAGTCTCTTTCTATATCATGTATTTCTGCACTACATGACTTCTTTGTAATGAGCATCTTTTGTCATTATAATGAGAAAAAATTGGGTTTTGTTAAATGTAAGTATTTTGGCAGCAGTCTGATCTTTGTAATTATACTTGATGAAAGCTAATGTAATCAAATAAACCAACGCTTGTTCATTACTTTACATGTCATTAGGTGAATTACACATCAGAACAGCCCTCTGAGGGAAGCAAAAAGGTTTTATTGTTCTTTGGTCACCTCTCCAGGACTCTCATTGGCTTAGTGACTTGCCTAATTGATGCTAACAAGTGGAAGAGCATGCAGTCCACAAACTGCAAAACTGGTGCCATGTCCCTAGGGTAATATTAACATGAAAATATCATTTCTTTTCCATAAGGAAAAGCTGAACAATTGAAGGAACAGGCAGCATATGGGCATATTGGATATCAGAAAGTGATTCTTTCATGTAAAATGTGCCAGAGAAAAATCACAAAAATCAAATATCTGAACTTAATGCTGTAAAATGCTATATATAACAGGCAAAAGAAAATGATTGAAGACTGTTTTCTATTGAATATTGCTACAGTTTTGCTTTCTTTTGACTTCTCTTGTGACATCCTTGCTTGGGTGGCAGACCATTCATATCTGAGATAACAACATCTTAAAAACTTCCTTGACATATTTGTTGTGGAGTGTGAAGATGAGAAAGTTGAAAGGTGGGGTAATGACTGAATAGAAAATAGCCACAATCTTGTTGCTATTTCATTCATAGGTATACATGAATATGATAATGTCAAAGTGAATGGGTACCATAGAAAGGTGGACCGTGACGGTAGAAAAGATCTTGCATCAGCAAGAAGCTAAGGCCATAGCTAAAACTATGATAAGATTTGGGCATAAGAAGCCATGGTAAAGACAAGAACTCCTTGAATAATGACAGTGCTAAAAGCATAGCCCACCACTTGGATGATAAATGTGCAGGAAAGGCAGAACATCTGATCAGCATCACAGAAGTGGTGGATCTGGTTGAAAGTGCAGAGAGATTTGTGCAAGAAAGAATGAGGTAAACATGGGACAAAGGATTCATATAGACCAGCAAACCCCAGCCAAAGTCTCACAAGTTTAGGGACTGAGCAACAGTGGGTAGTGGAATGGGTGACAAATGGCAGTATAGTGGTCAAAGGGTTTGATGGTGAGGATGAAGAGTTCAATGACAACCAAAAAAAAGTAGTACTAAGTGATCCTGAAACTGAACTGACCTCTTGGGATCTTAGAAAATTGGTCAGCATTTTGGTCACAGTGACTGTGGTATACTAGAACTCTACAAAGGAGAGATGGAAGATGAAGAAATACGTGGGAGTGGGAAAATGCCCATCTAAGGTCACAGTGAGCACTATTAGTGTATTGACTACCAAGAACAAGAGGTAGACCAAAATGAAGAGGTAGAAGAAAGCAGTTGGACACATGGGAAGTTGGAAAATCTTAAGAAGACAAATTCAGTGATCAATGTGTGGCTGGCTCATTCCATTCAGCCTGATGGATCAATTGGACAAGGAAAGGAATGGGATATTTGAAGATCTTAAGATGTTTTCAATTATGTTATATCTCTATTCCCTCATTCTAGACATACACTCACATGTATTCTCTCAGTACAATCGGCTATATCCATGTGTCCCATATCTGTGGATTCAACCAACTGCAATAGAAAATATCTGGAAAAAACAAAAACAAAACAAGGAAAAGTAATAATACAACAACAAAAATATACAAATAAAAATATAGTATAACAGCTATTTATAAGGCACTTATATTGTTTAAGGTATTATAAATAATGTTGAGCTGACTTAATGCACATATACAGAAGGATGTGCATAAGTTATATGAAAATGCTATGCTATTTTATATAAGGACTTGAGCATCCATGGATTTTGGTATCTGCAAGGGCCTAGGAATCAATCCCCTTTGGATACGAAGGGACAATTGTATTCCCTTTAATTCACTCTTTGGCTGCCCCTCAGCTTCTGCAAGAGAGTACTCTACTTTTTTGAAAAGTATTTAAAGCCATCCCTCTTCCCTCATTGAAATAGATATTGAAGTGCCTCATTTCCCAGAAATTATCTTCAAATTGATTAGAGGTGAGAACTCTGCACCAATGACTCTAGTTAGTGCATGTAACATATCCTGCCTGTAATACAAACTGACTTTTTTCTACAGAAAAAACAGCAATTTTATATAATTTCATCAAATATCTCTAAGGATTGCTTAGTGTGTACTCTTGAGCCCTCTCTGATTCTAAGATTCTTTAGCTATCAGGAATGCAGAAGATGTGGAATTGTATCATTCTTTTTTCTGCCTGTTTTGTACACATGATGAAGCCAGTGGCTCTAGAGGTCTTGCATCTTTAGATCTCAGAAGGTAGGGATAGAGTGAGAGTGTGTTTCTCTTTGTACAGGTTTTAATAGAGGACAGAATAGAGGCACTTCATGAAGACACCTGGATTCTCACTATCATAGGAAGAACAGGGAAGATCATGCCCAACAGAGGGTAAGGAAGGGAACACATTTCAAAATAAAAGGGTGAATTTAGGATGAAATTCATTGGTGGAAATTTTGGGGTGGATTAAGGTATTTGGAAGAAGAATAGCTATTATTGATATGTGCTCAAACCCAAAGTGACCAGAAAAGAAAACCTCAGGGGGAAATATAGGCTTGAAGGGTTAATGTTAACATTGGGATAGTTGAAGATGACAGTACTGACGTTATCAAGACTAGATTTACACAGATGTCCAACTCTTGAAAGTTTCTTACTTTGAGGTGAAATATCTTTACAATGAGAACTACAAAACATTTCTTGGAGAAATCAAAGATGGCACAAACAAATGGAAGAACATCCCATGTCATTGATAATTGGAGGAACCAATATCATTAAGATGTTCATCCTACCCATGGCAGTCTTCAGATTCAATGAAATTCCTATCAAACTACCAGTAACATTTTTCTCAGACCCAGAAAAGACAATACTTAAATTCTTATGGAAGCAAAAAGAGTCCAAATAGCTAAAGCAATCCTCAGCAAAAAGAACAAAGCTGGTGGCATCACAATCCCAATCTTTAAATTTAACTACAAGGCTACAGTAACCAAACAGCATGACACAGGTACAAAAATAGACACATAGCCCAATGAAACAAATCAGAGAATCCAGAAATAAAACCACAGGCCTTCAATCAGCTCATCTTTAACAAAGCGGACAAAAACAAACACTGGGGAAAGAAAACCATATCTAGCAATAATGCTAAGAAAACTGGCTAAACACATGCAAAAGAATGAAACTGGACCCCTACTTGTCACCATGAGCAAAATGAAAGCAATGTATCCAGGACTTAAAACTTCAAACTATAAGAATCTTACAGGAAAACTTACAGATGACTTTTCTGGATATTAACCTAGGCATTAAATTCATGACCAAGACCAAAAAACAAATGCAACAAAAACAAAAATTGGCAGATGGTACCATATCAAGTCAAAAAGTTTTTGCACAGTAAAATAAACCACCAAGAGAGTAAAGAAACAAACCACAGAATGGGAAAGAATATTTGCAGTCTATGAATCTGACAAAGGCCTAACATCCAGGCTCTGTAAGAAACTCAAATGAATTGACAGAAAAAAGCCCCGACAACCCCATTAAAAATAAGCAAAGATCATGAACAGACAGTTCTCAAAGGAAGAGACACATACAGCCAACAAACATGAAAAAATACTCAGCTTCACTAATCATAAGAGAAATGCAAATCAAAACTACAATGAAATACCATCTCACATTGGTCAAGGTGGCTATCATTAAAAAGTCAAAAAAACCACAGGTATTGGCAAGGTAGTGGAGAAAAGGGAATGCTTGTATACAGCTGGTAGGATGCAAACTAGTTCAACCTTTGTGCACAGCAGTGTAGAGATTTCTCAAAGAACTAAAAATTGAGCTACCATTCGACCCAGAAATCCCACTCCTTGGATTATACCCAGAAGAATATAAATTGCTCTACCAAAAAGACACCTGCATGCATATGTTTATTGCAGCGCTATTTATAATAGCAAAAACATGAAACCAACCCAGATGCCCATCAAAAGTGAACTGGATAAAGAAAATGTGGTACATATACACTGTGGAATACTACGTAGTCATACAGAACAATAAATCATGTCCTTTGTAGCAACATGGATGCAGCCGGAGACCATTATTCTAAGTGAACTACCATAGAAATAGAAAACTGAATATTGCACATTCTGACTCACAAGCAGGCCCTAAGCATTAGACACACAAGCACAAGGGTGAGAACAGCTGATGCTGGACACTGCTAAGGGAGGGAGGGAGGGTGGAGAGACAATAGATACACAGCCATCCATTGGGTACCATGTCCACTACTGGGGGGAAAGAGGACTCACTAGGAGCCTAAACCCCACCTTCATGCAATATACTTCTGTACCAAACCCTCATATGTACTCCATGACTCTAAAATAAGCTTTTTTAAAAAATAAAGTTTCTTTCTTTGAAGTGCCTCTAAAAATGAAAATATCAAAAAAACTCATCGCTAAGAGTTATGCTAACACACTATACATTAAAATCCATGGGAAATTTTTCCGATACAATGTAAGGTGAAAGAAATGATATGATGCAAAACCGAGTATCCAATATTGTCTGGTACATATTCCCAATATGTCAGATTACCAGTGACCTTAAGTGTAAGTTTCTGTTTCTGTTTCCAAATATCTTACAACAAACATATTTTAATATCATATAATGTTGCTTTCTTTTGTTATTAAAATATTTATTTTATTTTAATATCAGAAATATATTGAGGTGAGAAAAACTAGAAAAATTGACAAATATTAAGAAGAAAATGAGAATCACTTGGCATTTCTCTATTTAGTGATGCACGTTATTTATATTTTGGAGTATTTATTTGCTGGCTATTTTGCTTGCATGCATGTATTTATACACACATTTGTGCAAACATACATATACACTTAAGGCATCATAAAAGTAAATGATCTTAGCTGTTCATCCTCTATGTTCCATTCTCTTAAAATCATGCTGGTCCAGGCCCTCAGCTCCGTCTCTCTGGTGCCACCTCTCATCAAGCTCCCCATGCTAGAAATATGAATTCATGTTTAATGACTTCTTCTTTTCTCCTTTCCTCCATTTTTTGGTCAAGCAAATAGTTCAGGAAATCCCTGGAAAAAGACAATTTCCTTAGGGCCTACTGTGTCTTTTAAGGCTTCTCTCCAGTAAATCTGTAATTGGTTCTCAGGGGCCTCTCCGTTCTTGGTAATTGTCATTTCTCCCTTGTGATAGAGAAATCATCCTATAATGAAAGGACACAATATAGAAAAAGAGATGGAGGGTGGAATAGAGAATGGCTCAGGAGCTAGAAATGGTGTCATTTCTAATCAATGGTCTGTATTATTTCAGATTAGGCTCAACGAGGGAGGAAGCTGGAGGCAGGAAACTCCCACATTCTGAAGTCTTTGGTAAATCTTAGCACATATTCGCTTCAGTCTTGCCTTTAAAGAGCAGAAATTCTCTTTCAGGTGAGTTTTCTATTTTTATGTAATTCTTTATAGCTTAGTTCACACATCCTTTAAAAAAAACTAAAGGGCTGGTCTTTATAACTGTTTCTTTTCTAATCAGTAGCAGATTTCAGTTAACCCAGAGAGTTGAAAAGTCTTTTCTAAAATATCATTTCAGGAAATCTCAGTCTTTCTCCATAAACTTAGTGCTGCTGTTTCCTCCATTGGATCTTAAAAAAGCCAGTGTTCACATGGTTGGTTCCATGTTTTTGCTATTGTGAATAGAGCTGCAACAAACATACGTGTGCACGTATCTTTTTTGTAGAATGATTTGAATTCCTCTGGGCGTATTCCCAATAGGGGAATTGCTGGGTCATGTGGAAAATCAATTTCTAGTTCTTTCAGACATATACACCATGGAATATTATGCAGCCATAAAGAAGGACAAACATATGGACTTCACAGCAACTTAGATGGATTTAGAATCGATCATACTCAGTGATCTATCACAGAAACAAAGAACAGAGTACCATATGTTCTCACTCATGAGCAGACCTTGAACAATTATAATACTATAAGAAAGGGATTGGCAGCAGTGGGAAACTGACAGGAGTGGGGGGGGTGGATTGGCAGTTGAGGGAAACTGCTAAGGAGGGAGAGGCACACCTCATCAGTAAGGGTACCGGCATAATCAACATTTGTATACCTAATCCTGGACTGTACCCCACATTTTTATAATAAAAAAAGAAGTTAATATATTTAAAAAGCTATTGTCCAGTCCTTCCTAATGGATAGGAGCTTATTTCCTTTATTTCCACTGTCTTGGAGCTGGGGAACAGTAGGCATTCATGCTCTCCAAACTTCAGTTGGTATGTTATGAAGCAAGAAGAAGTAGGACACCCACGGACCAATTTTTTCAAGGTGAGAATTTGTCTTTCTACTTTCTCATGGCAGGACAAAACTGGAATATGCTTAAAATCATGTTGTTTTCTTTTGAAACCTTTAAAGTATGTTTTTATACTTTATTGTAGAATAGTTACTGAAAAGATTTGAAGAGAGTTAACAGATTAAAAAAAATCAAACTTAGTTAAATTTATTTACTATTTATTTTCTGCTAATAAAAATAACACATTAAGCAGACGTTGCAAAATACATGATAATAAAATTTTCTTATTTTCCAAAGATAAATTAAAATGTACAGCTTGGTATATATAAATTCAACTTTTCTTCTTGGAATGCTCTTTGAATTGCTACTTTTAACTGAGGGCTCTATGTTATCTCAGACTGTGGGTTGAATGAGGGCTATGATTTTTATGTAGAATTGAATCTGTGAGTAGGGGTTCTTTAGATAGTACAGAGGTATTTTGCACTATTCTCATTTCTCTATCACTTAGTATGGTGATTTCAACCTCTTTCTGCATTTTTTTGGAGTTTTTCAACTGCAGATTCAACTCCATTCCTTTGAGCTTTCCAACTGTAAATGCAGCAATTTCCTCAGTTCCATGACTCCCCTCTGTTTCTAAGGGAATGGCAGCCTCTCATTCATCCTGCTGCTGCCATGTCTTTTCCATTTCTCTTTAGTCCTTACATCCCACAGTCTCCTCCTTAATTCAACTTTCTCATCACTCCTCCATTCCTTATACAATGGGGTTGGGAATGTGGTGTTTTTAAAATATAGGATGATTTTTTTTATATGAAATACATTTAATATGAAGGAACTTTCAAGTACTCCAAAGGACTATTTGGTTATAAAGTTGAAATCAGTCATACTTTCAAACACTTTTTACAAACTCTGTGACTACCATTCCCCACCTCCCCACACATTCATTTAAATTGGCAATTCAACTTGGGGATAGGAAATAGAAGTTTCCTTGTGCGTGAGGTTGATTTGCTTATGCACTAGTGGATTACACCACTTTGGCTAAATTGGAAAATAGTTTAATACCCTAAGAGTCCCATAATATTTATATTTCACTCTTTTCTTTTTTTCCCATCTAAGCTGTTATTTTCTAACCACATTCTTGAACAAATTTGCATTGTTTAGCATTTGTTCAATGGCAAAATGAAGGTAGTGTATTGTACTTTGTTCTCTCTCTTCTCATATGGGTGGGGGGCTGGAATTTTCAAAGATGGGAGACTTTTTGGTGCCTGTAGATTGCCACCCAGGTGTGTATGAGGACTGACGATTAAGTTTGTGAATGTGCTACCATGCACTTTTGTTGGCAGCACTATACAAACAATTCAATAAGGTTTCATAACCTTGGTATATCAGTGTTCCACAGCTATGTTTGTGTTGATATGTGGCAGTGTCTTGCTGAGTAGTGTTCATTATTGTTGTTGTGTATTTTTGTGTGCAGTTGTGAGAATGTCGGAGCTTCAATTAGGGCTAAAACAAACAATAAATTTCTTGTTAAATTTAGCAAGAGTGGAAGTGAAATCAGGGATCTATTATTCCAGGTTTATGGGGATAATGACATGAGGAAAACAGCAGTGTACAAATAGGTTGAATGTTTTTCTGAGGGGAGAGAAAGCATCACTGATAAAAAGAGGTCACGAGGGCCGGTAACAAGCAGAACTGACAAAAACATCGCAAACTTTGTCAAATTGTACATCAAAATTATTGACTGACTGTGAGAAGCATAGCAGACCAAATAAACATTGATAGAGAAAGAGAAGAGTCTTAACTGAAAATCTTGGCATGAGAAAGGTGTGTGCAAAAATGGTCCTGAAGAAGCTCTTGCATCATGGCAATGCACCAGTTCACACAGCACTGTCTGTGAGGGAGTTCTTAGTCAGTAAACAAATAACTGTATTGGAACACCCTCCCTACTCACCAGATCTATCCCTAAATGACTTTTTCTATACCCAAAGATAAAGGAAGTATTGAAAGGAAGATATTTTGATGACATTCAGGACACCAAGGGTAATAAGACAACAGCTCTGCTAACCATGTCAGAGAAAGAGTTCCCAAATTGCTTTGATGGGTGGACTAGGGGCACTGGCATCAGTGCATAGCTTCTCAAGGGGAGTTCTTTGAAGGTGACCATAGTGATATTCAGCAATGAGGTATGTAGCACTTTTTCTAGGATGAGTTCATCAACTTAATCGTCAAATTGTCGGGGTTTTTATGCTTCTGACTGCTGTTCCTCTTTACCCCTTAGCATTTAAAAGTGAATGGAACTTTCTTTCCTTTGATTTCTCTAACTTGCTCTTGTCCTTATTCTGTATTACCTGAAATACAGTCTCTAGGATGGCTGGAATGAGAGGGTTGATAAAATATTTCTTTGATGGAATAGATTGGAATAGGTACATGTCATGAATGGATTGGAAGAGTCACATGTCAGTTTCACAGCAAAATCATAAAACTTATGTTTGTCCTCAATATTCTGTCCTCTATTCTGCTTTCTCCTGATTTCCACTAGCTGAAAGGCTATCATAGAAAAGAAGGTTGTTTTCAAAACTTATAAACTGGAGAATGAATGATGGAAACTTTGGGAAAGCAAATCTTAGTTCACTAAAGAAACAAATTGCCAAGAGTCAGTATGGTCTACTGATGGCATTGATTTCCTGGGAGCTGGTGGTGACAAGCTATTTATTCCTGGAGGTGTTCTTGCCTGATTTGCATGCTCACCTTTCTCCTGGAGCAGAATGTTATAAAAAGAATTCAAGTCTCAGAGTGGGTTTGGACCAAATAAAATAATTTAGGCATTAAAGGAGGTACACAGAGGGAGTGTTAAATTCACATCAGGAGTGTCAAATTCACATCACAAGGAAATGTAGATGGGAACCAAGGGTAAGGGTATAGCTTCCAGAGACAGAATTTGGAAGATGGTAACAGAGCCTGTGGAATTTGATGGGCTATGGGCTATGATATACAGAACCTTTTTCTCTTGAGTTTAGGTTAGGGGAGAGGTGATTTTAAACATGAGGCATTCATTTAGAATTTAACTTTTTTGTGGGACTGTTGGGTACTATGGTAGATATAAAAATTTAGTTCCTGTGCTAAATGAACTTCTAATTTTTTGAAAAAAAGTGCATGCCATAAAATAATGAATGATCAATTCAAGGTAGCATGCATTTGCATCAGGTATTGGCTGGGTGGAGCCATTCCTTCTTTCATTCTTGTTACCTTGGATCTAGCCCTCCATAATACTGTTTACATTTAACCTGGAACATACAACCCTACTGTTTAAAAGTCTTCAGCTGGGCCTTGTAGCCTGCAGGATAAAGCTCTAGTTCCTCCTTGTGACATGAAGGTGCCCTCATGCTCTGGTCCTGGCCAGCCTCTCTTATCCTTATCTTCCCTCATTCTTCACCTCAATCTTAATGCTCCTTAAGAAGTTTCTTTTAGCTACCCTTGGCTACTACCTCTTCTTGCCTCTATGTCTACTCATGGTTTTCCTTTTACCTTCACCTCCATTCTTTCCATTTTCCACTGCAAGCCCTGGTTAGTTTTTCATCACCTCCTCCTAATACTATCTTTTTCAAGTTGAATTCATTAGTTCTCTTTCAGAGTATTGCAATTATCTATTGATGTGCCCATCTGTTATATATAACTGTAAACTTCTTAAGGGTATCTACTCGCTTTGTTTGGCCTAGTATCCTCAGCAACTAATGTAATATCTTTTATATAGCAGATACTCTACACATAATTGCTCGGGAAAGAAAGGTCTCCGTGAATCAAGGAGGTTTCATGGTAGAGAAAATTTTAAGCTGTATCTTTGAGAACTGTACTAATGAGCAGGAAAATGAAAATGGAGATTCATGCAAAATGTAGATTACACTTTAAGCAAATCTACAAAATAGTGTGCAGTGATGTCTCTCACTACCTTGAGCCCTAAGCCATCCAGTATTTTACCTCTCAGGCAACTGACTTTCTAGGCTTTTAGTATTAGAGAGAATGTAACATTTTATGTGATAATAATAATATATAGTAATGTATGTTTATTAATTTCATAACTTAGAAAATAGCACTGTTAAAATTATATATGTAAATATATGTAGGAAAATCTGCCTTTTCCTCCCTCTACCACTCCCCTCTGCTCCTAATAATTCCCTGTAATTTCATTGTCTTCAGTAAAAAACATACATTGAACCGGGCTCGGTGGCTCAGCCTGTAATCCCGCGCCTTTGGGAGGCTGAGGTGAGTGGATTGCCTGAGCCCGTGGGTTCGAGACCTCATCTCTACAATAAATCAAAAAATTAGCTGGGCGTGGTAGCGCGTGCCTGTAATTCTGGCTACTCGAAAGGCTGAGGAGGAAGGATCGCTGGAGCCCAGCAGGTCGAGGCTGCGGTGGCTGGGAGCAGCCACTGCACTCTAGTCTGGGTGCCAGAGTGAGACTCCAACTCAAAAAAACCCAAAAAAACAAAAATAACACATACATTGCTATGAATAGCATATGAAGTCTTCCCTGCAGGTATGCAGACCCATTTTCTGATCTTCAGAAGTGTCATGCCCAATTACAACTCTTTGCTTTCTCACATGCCTTTTCTGCCAGGAATATCCAGTCTCCTGCCTTTGCCTGGCCAACTCTTACCTGGCCTTTAAAACTTAGCCTACATGCCATCATCTTCAGAAAGCCTTCCCTAACCACATTCCACACTCCACATCCCCAATGTGAGTTTGGTCTTTCTTTGTTTCCACAGCACCTACTTTTTTGATATTATCATTTATCACATTAGTTGCAATTGGGAAAGATAACAGAGTTTGCTGTTGTGGTACACGTCTAGCAGGCATTTTCAGGACGCTACAAGAGGAAGGATGTGGCTGACTATAAAGATTGGAATGATAGAGGTTATTATATAATAGAGGTAGATTGAATTAATAGGGTAAAGATCTTTGAAAGACTAAAATCATGAAATTGAACAAACTCTCTTGAGCTTTGAAGAATATGCACAAATAAGGACAGTAGAGAAGGGTAGAAGTTGGGAAAGAAGTGACAAATAAAAAGGGGAACAGTTGAAGACTTGTGTGAGTGATTCTTGTTTTAGAGACTCATTTTAATCTTTTTTTAATCTTTTTTTTTAGCCCTATTAACCTTAGGCTTTGTATAGAAGATATAGAGACACAATAAAATCTCTCCTGTAATTACTGCCAAGCAGAAACGTGGATGGTTCACATGGAAATTGTCTCCATTGGAAACAAAACTATTATTGAATTTGTCCTCCTTGGCTTCTATGACATCCCTGAGCAGCATCTCCTGTTCTTTATTGTGTTCACTGTGGTCTATGCCTCCATCATCATAGGGAATGTGCTGATCGTGGTAGCGGTGGTTAGCTCCCAGAGGCTCCACAGACCCATGTATTTCTTTCTAGCTAATCTGTCCTTCCTGGAGATCCTCTACACTTCTGCAGTGATGCCAAAAATGCTGGAAGGCTTCTTGCAAGAGGCAGTCATCTCTGTGTCTGGTTGGCTCTCTAGCCACAGCTGAATGCTTCTTGCTGGCCGTTATGGCGTATGATCGCTACCTTGCAATCTGCTATCCACTCCGCTACCCACTCCTGATGGGGTCCAGATGGTGTTTGGGGCTGGTGATCACAGCCTGGGTCTCTGGCTTTATGGTGGATGGATTGGTTATGGCCCTGATGGCCCAGCTGAGGTTCTGTGGCCCCAACCACATAGACCACTTTTACTGTGACTTCATGCCTTTGGTGGACCTGGCTTGCTCAGATCCCAGAGTGGCCCAGATGACAACATTCATTCTCTCTGTTGTCTGCCTCACTGTTCCCTTTGGATTGATTCTGACATCTTATGCCCAGATTGTGATGGCAGTGCTGAGAGTTCCTGCTGGGATCAGCAGGAGAAAGGCCTTGTCCACATGCTCCTCTCACTTAGCTGTAGTAACCACATTCTATAGAACTCTCATGGTCTTGTACATTGCACCCTCTGCTCTCCACTCCCAGCTCCTCTCCAAGGTCTTTTCCCTGCTTTACACTGTGGTCACCCCCATCCTCAATCCTGTGATCTACACACTGAGGAACAAGGAGGTTCATCAGGCACTAAGAAGGATTCTCTACATTAAATAGATGGAAGCACTTGATTGAAGAAGGAGAGTAGTGAAGATTTTATTTTGGACTTTGACTTTCATTGGGAAGTCTTCCAGGATGAATTGGAAAGGAATAACTTTGTTCTATTCCAACATGCTCTTGAAACTCTCCTTTAGTTATGCTAGAAGTGAGAACTGTAGGGCAATTTTTAAGTGCTGGCTTAAAAATTATTTAAACTTTGATTAGTTCTTTATTAAATATGCCATAAATATTTAATATTAAAAATAGATAAAAAACAGCAATACCCAAACAAATCTAGAATTATTGCTGTATTACATTTCAACATTTTTTCATATATTATTGTATATTTGTATTTGTAACAAGTTAGGTCATGGAATTTGCAATCCGATTTTCCACTGAACACTATGTAATGAACAACTTTGTATATTTAACAAGTATCTACTTATTTATTCTTCTAAATGTCACAGCTAAACATAATTTGTTTATATAGTCTATTGTTGGAAATTTTTAGTTGTATTAAATTCTTTCACTATTCAAATATAGCTTACATCCAGATTTTCTTATAATAAATTTTTAAGACTTGAATTGTAAGATCTATAAGTAAGTATGTTTAAAACTCAAGCTGAATTAATTTTACTTATATTTATTATAGGTAATTTCAAACATACACTAGTTTTTAGTGAATTTTCATGTATCCATCATCCAGCTTCAATGTGAACATTTTGCTAATCTTATTTTAATTAGCTACAGCTCTTTTTTTGTTTGTTTTGCTGGAACATCTTAGTACAAATTCCAGATGTCGTATAAGTATTGTCGTGTAAGTTGTGTATGTACATATTCCACATGCAAGTTTGTAGTATGCTCTCTGACTGATAAAGACATTTCAACAAGTCATCCTACCATGCCATTACGATCCTTAACAACATTATCAATATTTCATCAATATCATCTAATACACAAGCCATGTTAAAATTTCTCCATTGATCTTTAAGTAATTTAAAAACAATCTTTAAATTAAGATACAAATAAGGTTCACACAATGCATTTTGTTGCTATCTTTCTAGTCCCTTTATAACATAGCTGACTTCTTCCCACTATTTTTCATGCCATTGACTTATTTGGGTAATTATTTTAGCAATCATTTAGAAACCAATATTTAGAAAATATTTCATTTTCTAAATTGGGATTGTTCCTTACCTGTGGTTTTTTACACTTCTATTCTTATATATTGTTTTTTATATACATTGATAGTGAGATAGAAGCTTGATTAGATCTTGGTTAATTTTTTTCAGCAAGGATATTCTATTTGTATGATTGACCAGTGAGTTCAGGTGGTATCAGTCTGATTCATCTATCACTTAGTTCCCAGTTAACCTTTTCACTTAATATTTTTATCATTCATTAATCAAAGTTGATGATGAATGTCTAAAGTGATTTAGTTATTTAAACATAATTTTCTTTAATGTTTCAAATATATTTGTAAGTGACTGTTGTAAAACCTTTGTCTGCAGATTCCTACATTAGGTTATATCAGATTCAGTTATTATTGATTTTTCTTTTTGAATATTGATAAGATTTTCCCTTGCCTTTGTGTGACTAAATATAAAATCTTCCATGATGAAGGATAATCATCTTCTTTAGTGCTTCTCACACTGCCTTCTTTGTGGCAGTTGTTCAATATATGTTTGCAGATTTAGATCACATTAAATGATAATGAGGAAAATGATGAGGGTGGAGAGAACTGTGATGATGATGGTGGTGGACAGGTATGAGAAATGCCTAGTGATAGTTATTGTCAAGTCCTTGCTCCAAAATCCCAGGACACAACTGTGAATCTTTATAAATGCACAACCCAAACTAGCAAGACGCTCAAGTAATATTTTTATATTTTCAGAAGACATAATTTTGTCTGTTTCATCTTACCTTGGGTAAAAGGTATTATAATACAGTTTAAAAATCTGCATTTTTAACAATTCTTAGTCTATAGGCTCTCTACAAAGGAGTTCTTGTACTCTTCAGAAACAAGTTCTTATGGAGGAAGTTTCTTTTCTATGTCCATATGTTCTCTTTTATCCTAACTTATTATTCCCGGAGCAGCTAAATTTGGGCTTTTGTTTCTGTCCTCAAAAATTCTATATTCTTCAATTGAGCACTGAATAAACTTGATATTACATTTTAAACTTCTACTGGTGCCCTGGATTACTGCTACCCTCTTAGCTTTCCTGACCTCCTATTGGATTTTTGACTGCCATCACTCACCTTCACAGCACTCAGAGATTGACTTGCCCTTAATATGTTATTGTTCTGGGACACCCAATGTTCAAAGAAAAAGAAAATTATTTGTATTCACCATATTCTAAGGAATAGGAGAAACTTGTTTTTAGGGCCAGAGTAGATATAGCAACTTGGATTATTCACTCAATACTCTTTCATTTAAAAATAATTTTCTTGATACATGCTGTGACGAGTCATTAGATTCAAATAAAAACATAAAAAAATTAAAAATAAATAAAAAAACCAATAACAATCAAGGAAATCGACCACGTAATAAGAAAACTTCCTACAAAAAAAAGCCCTGGTCCAGATGGCTTTCCAGCAGAATTCTACAAGACATTTAAGGAGGAGCTGATACCAATCCTACTGAAGGTATTCCAGGCGATTGAAAAAGATGGAACTCTCCCCAAATCATTTTACGAAGCCAACATCACATTGATACCCAAACCAGGTAAAGATCCAACAAAGAAAGAGAACTACAGGCCAATATCTTTGATGAACATAGATGCTAAAATTCTCAACAAGATCCTAGCAAACCGGATTCAGCAATACATCTCAAAAATCATCCATCATGACCAAGTAGGCTTCATTCCTGGCATGCAAGGCTGGTTCAATATTCGTAAAACCATAAATGTAATTAAATACATCAACAGATGTCAAAACAAAAACCACATGATCATATCACTAGATGCAGAAAAAGCTTTTGATAAAATCCAGCACCCCTTCTTGATAAAAACCCTTGAACATCTAGGCATACGGGGAACATACCTCAAAATAGTAAAAGCCATCTACGAGAAACCCACAGCCAGCATACTCCTAAATGGACAAAAATTGGAACCTGTCTGCTTTTAAACAGACCTACACAATAGTGACATGCAACCAGACCATGAGAAACATTGCTATACTTAACAAGTTATTGGTTTGCTTAGTAATAAGTTCCAGTGGGCCAACGTCTAAGGGAGCACTCTTATTCTGGCCAAGCAAAAAAAGCCTGACTGACTTCATTTCCTTACATTCCCATTCTTTCTGTAACTTCAAGATGGTATTTAAGTTTCTGTAATTCATTGGGAAGTTGGGTCTTCATTCTGAAGGCTCCGGTGTATACATGCTACATAAGCTTTGTATGCCTTTTTGGTATTAATCAATCTGACTCATGCCAGTGATTTTTCAGGGAGTTTTTAGGAGGCCAATGGCCATGGTTCCCATACTCAGTTGAACTCTGGCCTATGAAGAATGGCCAGCACTTGCATGTCACCGTCACCTCTGTGGGGCTCACCATGCCCCATAATGTTCCCTTTCATGATGGATTTTTTCTTCTATAAAAGGCACATTCCAAAACTCCCATCTCTGTATTTTTGGTTCCCTGACTCCACTACTATATTGCAGTGCAAGTTAATTCTGATGTTAACTAGGAGCAATGATCTGG
>NW_007041071.1:0-2123 GCF_000164805.1 Carlito syrichta
AACAAAAAAAAAAAAAAAAGGCAAACCAGTGATCCACACAACATGGATGAATCTCAAAAACATTATGCTCAGTGAAAAAAATCCAGACACAAGAAAATAATACCATATGATTCCATGAATATAGCTTTTAGAATAAGCAAAACTAAGATAAAAAGGTAAGAACAATCACTGTTTCTCAGGGTGGGAAGTTGATAGGGATTGGTGAGGAGGCAACATGAAGGCACTTTCTGAGAAGATGGAAGTGTTCTGTGATAATAATCTGGGTTTCATTTGCACAACAATACAACTAAGACTTGTATACTTTTCTTGTAAGTATATTTTACCTCAAAAAGAGGAAAATAGAACTGTAAAAATAATAAACAAGTGAGAGGGTGGGGAGTGGGTGATCTGTAATTATATAATAATGGCAAAATGTTGATCATGTTGAATCTAGGTGATGGGTACATTGAGATTCATTATACCATTTTGATTACTTTGAAGTGTTTGAAATTTTCTGTAATAAAATGTCATTTTTAAAAGATAAATCAAATCATGTCTCTCTGTTGCTTAAACCCCTTTAACAGCTTCTGGCTACACATGGGATAAAGTCTGAGCTATATGTCCTGATTTATATGGTCCTGTGCCATCTAGCTGCTGGCCACTTGTATCTGCTTCCTTGCTCTTCCTCTCTTACTATGCTTTAGTGGATTATCTGAGAGATATCTAAGATACCTAAGCATGCCAAGGTTTTTCCAAAGACAGGATCTTTGAATGAGTCATGTCTTCTGATGCACTAATTCCTAGAACAGTGCCTTGTTTTCTGGTTTGTGAATCTCCACGCATCATGAGTGCTGTTCTTCAACTATGTTATCTCCTGGAGCTCTGAGGTGAAGCATGTCCTTTTCTGTTGCTCTGACTAGCATCACGGACAGCAGTAATTTAAAGACTGTGAAACTGAAGATGTAGGAGCAAATGTCAGGTTGGACATGGTAGGCATTTTGGCATAATGTGAAGTCCATCTGGCACATGCATGTAAAACTCTAGAGGGTTTTTCAAAAAAACTGGTACTGAGTAGGATGCCACCAGTGTGGGTTTAGCAGCCAATCCTTGGAAAGGGAGGGTGTCCACACTTTTCCACTCATCACTTGGAAAGAGCACTGTGCTGTGAGCCAGGAAGCACAAATGCAAGTTCTGCATTAACACATTTCATGGCTTTGGACAAATAATCACCTATTTGAGCTTTGGTTTCCTTTGTTTCAAGAAGGCACTTCATTTGACATCAGTATTTCCCAAGCAAAATAATCATAGATGCCTTGAATGAGGAAAACAGAGAGCAAAGAGGGCAAGGGATGAGTGGAGTGGAAACACCGTTGATGAAACAAGAAGAGAGAGAAGCAATGGAAATAACTTGACTAATCAAACCATGTATCTGTTGTTAGGAAACTGGACTAGAGCATACCGCAGGTTATTTACAGAACTAGTATTCTGTGGGAGGAATACTCAGTTTACTACTCTTTCAACTCCTGGGCAGGTTCACAGCACATATGGCTCCCAGTGTACAGAGGATTTACTCTGGTCTGAGTCATTTGCTTTTGTTGTCCATTGTCTCCTAGGTTGGGGAAAACAAAGAAAAACCCTGTGCAGGATGGAGGCCTGGTAGGTACTGAGTCTTGTCAGAGACTGAGAAGGAAAGACTCTGGGCATGGCTTTCATAGAAAGTGGAGCACATTGACAACATCCACTCATCTATCTCACTTGTTTTTAACTTCCTAGACCTTAAAGGCAGACCTCTTCCAAGACCAGTATCTGTGTATGATTAAACAAGTGAGCTTTGGGAACCAGTCTGGGTTTGAAAAATTCCACTTTTTCCATTTCTATGCTGTTTGACTTGAACTCATTACTTAACTTATCTGTGTCAACCTTCTTTTATTATTAAGTTCTAATTCCAAATTAAACACTACCTATCACATAGTTTTATTTTATGGATTATGTGGGATAATGCATGCAAAAATGACTAGTGCACAGCCTGGCATATAGTATGTACTCAATAAATGTCATCCACTATTAATATCTCTAATACTGTGAGATGTTGTCCTAATGGAAGTAATCAAGACTTAGGCTCTGCTTATAACCTGGGAAATAAT
>NW_007041072.1:0-32518 GCF_000164805.1 Carlito syrichta
AACCTTCGGTCCCTGGGTGTTTCGCCATTTTACTGATCTTATTAAAAGACAAATTGATGCTGTCCTCTCTAAACCTATCCAAATCCATTACCAACGGCTGGCATTGGAAGAAGGCACGGAAAAAGACTACAACGCTCCCTCCCTACGGGGACGACATGATGACCAGAGGCATGTCTACCCTCTCCCTTTACGAGGAACAGGGTATGAGCACCGGGATGAGTGTAGAACAAAGTATTACAAGGGAAGGTCAAAAACTTCGACCTCCTCTGGGTATCCCTGTGAGCACGCCTGGCTTGCATAGAGGTTGGTATCTAAATTTTTAATTTTCTCAAAAATCAATTCTGGCTCTGCCTCTCCTCCCCAAAAGATACCAAGAGCCAATGGTGGTGGACTCGGAGAATCCACGGGAGGAGCCGGGCCCCTACTCCCTCACCCGGTTAATGCTCACCATCCCTTCTGTCTTTGAACAGAAAGGGAGGAGATGTTGGGAGCCATTTTAAAAATAGCAATCATCTTATATAAGCCTTCTTCTTTGTCCTCCGAAAAGCCCGCGCGCGCCAAACCACAACACCCCTCCCACCTCCTCTCCTCATACCACCCACTACTCTTCCTCCTATCATAAGCCGCCACACGCCCTATTTCAGCCCGCCCCTCTTTGCTATGTATATAAGCAATCGCCTAACAATAAAATTTGGAGGCTTGATCAGAACACTGTCTTGCCTCCATTCTGCGTGTCTCCTGTCTCTTTCTCTCTTGGTCTCTCTCTCTCTTTTCACCAGCAGCAGGTAGTCCTCCTCGTGCCCACGTTTTACTTGTCCCGCTGGTCGGGACACCAAGAGGATGCTACTGTGCCAGGAAAATCTGCACTTGAACCAAGAGGACTGGATTTGGATGCTTTGTACCAGCTTTATATGATACTAAACTACTAACAAGAAGACAGAAACAACAATTTCCATCACCTCTAAACAGGCTCTATGATTTAAACAAGATTTAGCAAATAC
Source organism: Carlito syrichta (assembly GCF_000164805.1). NCBI lineage: Eukaryota > Metazoa > Chordata > Mammalia > Primates > Tarsiidae > Carlito > Carlito syrichta. Next base: position 1,002 of record NW_007041072.1, read on the forward strand.
CTGGTAGATTTACTCTTGAATTTCCTTTCCTTGGCAATGGCAGACATAATAAATTCATCAAAGCACTATTTCTGCAATCCCAGCATCAATGATCTTGGGAAGATGAGGAATGGTGGGTCAGTTAAGTATATTTAAGTGTTGTTTATGATCGGCAATACAGTGGAAGAACATTAGTTCACAACAGGACTCTAGGAAGTCATAAATCAACCAAGCACATGAGATGAAACTTGTGAATCAGAATCTACACTCTAAAGTGATACGGTAGAAGTACAGTAAGTATACACAGTCCCAGATGGGCTACCACCAAAAAAAAAAAATCCAAATAAAAAATAAGTTGATGTCAATTAGAAGGCTGAATTTATAGAAGATAGAGTCTATTGTATTTTCAAGATTTCAGGATCATCTCACACATTTTTCTAATTTGATCCTCTCAACTATTCTGAAGGGTAGGCTCGGAAGGTATTATTTTTCCCATTTGCAAATATATAAACTAAAGATTAGAGAAATTTAATGGCAGAGCAAACATTGTTTTGGACTTAATACATGTCTGGGAAGAAAGGTCACCATCAAAAGTGATAAGACTTTATGCTCCTGAAAAAAGTGATTGTTAACTATTTACTTATTCTCCCAGTTCATTGAAGCCTTTACCCAAAATGTTATCACAGTAGAAACACCCCAGTTGAAATGGAACCCAACTTTTATCTCCAGCTGTGTTCATACTGTCTTGTCTTTTTCTTGTTGCCCTCATTATAATTTCCGATGTATGCATTTAACAACTGCTTATCTTCCATATTCCTAACTAGATTGTAAAGTGCATAAAAGTAGTAATACCTGTGTGGTTTTCTGTTGTATTCCCAATACTTAGAAGACATAATATGAGATGAAAAATATTTGTGAATAAGAGGAATTATGATGAATAGACAGATGAAGAAAAGATAACTTCTACGTTAGATACTTTACAGATCCTCTTACTTACTAAAACTGGATCTCTGAAATACAAAGAAATAATGCCAGATTTAAGATATTTGTGTATATTTAATGGATGTTGGCTAATGGGGGAAGGTGCTATTGGGCATATTTTTAGATCATTGGGGGTGACTTTCATAAGAAGCTGTTCCGAAAATGAGACCAAAATTATCCCATTTTGGGGGGATACTAACTAAATGTTCTCAAGAGAAAAGTAATGCTGACTAAAGTTAATTTTAATGTACCATGAAACTATCTTTGGCTATAAAAGTAAAAACTCTAATTGACAAGGATTAACACTTAAACTTTTATATCCCTATGTCAAGAAACTATGTTTTGAAAAGGCACTCTGTTAAAGGGCAGCATGTGTGAATGTAAAAACAGGATCTGCATGGACCTGAGATGCCAACAACATGTCTCCCACTTGTTCCTAGCTGTGTGACCTTGGGGTCATTCACCTATATTTCTGAACCGTCAGGTTTCCTCTGGAAAATAGCAACGTGAAGCTCTACTCACAACAATGATGAAAGGGCTAATGAAATCTCACAAGTGATTACTAAAAATTGATCACACCAATGAAATATATGTTTATTCATTTGGAATCATAAAATAGTGAATCAATGGATTTAATTTATGGCAGAAAGTTAAGTGAATTTCCCCCTAAAGGAAGAAGAAAAATAATTTGGAAGATATTAGACCAAAAAAAAAGAAAAACCATTTTGAAATTTCACATCTTTTCTTCACACTAACAAGAACCAAACATCCACCCACTCACTGATATCAAAACAAGATCTCTTTCAAGCAGATAAAAAGTCTTTCTCTCATTACCTTGAAGTTTAGCTGCAGCCTCTCCCGAGCCCTTCCAAATCGAGGATTCTCCTCCTTAGAAGCCTTTTCAGAACAACGCAGAAAGCGTCTCTTCCTGGGCTTCAGAAAGACTCGATTTTGAGGAAGCTCTTTTGAAGGATATCAAGGCAGATGTTAAATTAACATGAATAAAAAGAAGGGTTAGGCGCTTGGTTTCTACAAAGCTAGTAGCTCTTTTCACAAGCTGTTGAGGAAATATCCCTCCTCTGTAGGTCCAAGACACAACAGCAACCAATGTCCCCTAAAGCTTAGGAGAGTAGGATAGAGACAAGGCCAAATAAAAGCATATCCACTTGAATATGGGGAAACAGGGGATGCCCAGAGACAGGGCTTCATGTGCTTTAAATGGGTGTGACCTGAGGGGTCACACAGGGTCCAGCCCTTAGGAGGGTCAACCTTGGTTTAATACTCTGGTGTTACAGTATTGAAATTCTTTTTTTTGTGTGTATTAAATTTAATTTTGTTATAGAAATGTAGCATACAAGTGAGGATTAACTACATAAGTAGACTTGAAATTCTTTTTGTTTGTTTTCTGTATTTTAGCAAGGGGTTCCACACTTTCATTTTTCTCTGGATCCCCAAAATTGTGTAGCCCAGAGCAAACTCAGCGGGCCCTCTAGACTCCACAAGATGTTCTGCTCAAAAGCAAGATGACTGAAATTTGGGACTCTTGTTACTCTTTCCACCACCATTCCACAGGACACAATCAACAACTCTGGTGTCTCCCATTCCCTAAACCAGTCATAGTCACTGCTAGTCTACCTTCTCACACCTCTGAGTTTCTGCATTCAGGGAAGCTTAGCTTCAGAAGAAAGAGGACATTTTGTAAAAGTGATGAATTTGGATGAAACTTTCAAGACCTTGGACTCTTTTCTCAAATGCCACATCTCTAGCCAGGCAGCCCTCAGCTGCACACACCACACCCTCTAAAAGGAGTCCCGGTCCAAGAGTTCTAGTACTTCCCCCACTGCCCCCTTCCCCAAGTCCCAACCTCCTAGATGTCAGTGCCTGCTTCGTCTACTCTAGGGAACAACTGATGTGTTTCTTTCAGAGAATTCAGCTCCTTGAGAATCTTTTTCCATTTTGGGATGTGTGTGTGTGAGAGTGTGTGTGTGTGTGTGTGTGTGTGTGTGTGTGTGTGTGTGTGTTCTGAACTACAATTAGTCCATTTGAAAAGGAGAAAGGAAGCCAGAAGAGGAAAGAGAGAAAAAGAGCAGAAACTTGTGTCGATTTCAGTACAGGTTGTCTGAAAAAAAGATTCAGCTTAAAATAACTGCATGAGTGCCCACAGAAATCACACGCCAAGGCAGAAATTTGCGTGGTGCCACGGTGACATCTAAGGGCTTATCCGTGAAATGACAATCTCTTAATCCCATTTCTACTGACCTTTGCTATGGACACCGGGTCACTGGACACATCACATACTCTTTTTAAATGAGCTGGTCTCAATATATATGTTCATAGGCAGACTAAAAAGAGATAGGAAATCTTTGGAGGATTTAGAATAGAAGAATGTTTTCATCTGACATATTAAGAAGATTCCTCTGTAGACTATGTGGAAGGTGGAAGCCACAGTGAGAACAGGTAGGAAACTACAGCATTGGTTTGCTTAACAACAGGAATGCATTCTGAGAAAGTCATCCTTAGATGATTTTATCCTTGTGTGACCATCCTAGAGTGTACTTACACACACTTAGGTGGTGTAGCCTACTACACACCTGGGCTATATGGTACTGCCTGATGCTTCTAGGCTACAAACCTATACAGCTTATTACTGAACTGAATACTGCAGACAATTGGAACAAAAGTGCAAGTATTTGTATACCTAAACTTATTTAAATGTAGAAAAGGTACAATAAAAATACTGTTATAATTTTTTTTTTTGAGTTGAGGTCTTACTCTGTTCCCCAGGCTAAAATGCAGTGGCACAATCACAGCTCACTGCAGCCTCAACCTCCTGGACTCAGCGATCCTTCTGCCTCAACCTGCCAAGTAGCTGGAACCACAGGAGGGCACCACCACGCCTGGCTAATTTTATTTTATTTTTCTTAATTTTAGAGACAAGGTCTCGCCAAGTTACCCAGGCTAGTCTTGAACCCCTGTCTCAGACTACCCTCTTGCCTCCACCTCCCAAAGGCTGGAATTATAGGCATGAACCCCCACCCCCGGCTCTGTATTATAATCTTATTAGACCACTGCAGTAGTTCGTCATTGACCAAAATGTCTCTGACTATGTGGCATATGACTGTACTATAACAATTTACAAGGAAGATGACTTGAATAGAATGAATTTGGTGAGAAATGACTGGATGTAAACATATTTTGGAGAAATTGCTGAAGAATTAAATGTAGCCTGTGAAAGACAAATGTCTAGGATGACTCCAAAGTTTTATTACCCGACCAACTACCACAACTGAGTTGCCATTCACTAACTCAGGCAAGATTGGAGGAAACTCAGTCCACAGAGGTCCCATAGCTCCAAAAAATAAATTCCAAAAAAGCATCATATGAAGAAAGTGAAAAGAAGCGGATGACTCCTGGTATCCTGGTAGAAGATGCTCCCCCTTCTGTCAGGTCTGAGCTCCAAGAGAAGGAGAAGCCCCAGTTTTAAAAAAGTTCAAAGTTCATCCTCTAATATGGGCTTGAAGATGTTAATTATTATTCAGTATTTTATCTTACCAAATTATGTCTATAAAAAACATTGGGTAGGTGAACAAATATCCCAAAAGAGAAGATTTAAAAAGGAATATGGAGATATAATAAAGTGTTCTAAAACTTCCTCTCAGGAGTCACGCTTTTCAAGCTGAGTTGTATAAAAACTCCAGGATTATAAGCAACTTTTATCATCTATGTATTCCTCGTTGTGTTATATATTTCATTGCAAATTGGAGGTCCCCATGCACTTATTTTGCTCACTCAAGTACTCTATGAGCTAATTAATGTGCCCAGAATTTGGAGGGTGATAGAGGTAAAAAAAACAAAGCCTCTGTTCTCAAGAACACACAAACTCAATGGATGACATCATTGATAGCTACAACTACAATATACTTTTACGTGCCATCGAAACCTAGAAAGGATTGGTTGTCTGGGGAAGCTGGGAAGAAAACACATCTTCCCAGCTTCCCCAGACAACCAATTTAAGCCGGGTTCGGTGGCTCAGCTTGTAATCCCGCCCCTTTGGGAGGCTGAGGTGAGTGGAATGCCTGAGCCCGCGGGTTCGAGACCCGCCTGGGCAACTTGGCGAGACCTCATCTCTACAATAAATAAAAAAAATAGCCGGGCGTGGTAGCACGCGCCTGTTGTTCCAGCTACTTGGAAGGCTGAGGTGGAAGAATCGCCGGAGCCCAGCAGGTCGAGGCTGCGGTGGCCGGGAGCGGCCACTGCACTCCAGTCTGGGCGACAGAGTGAGACTTCAACTCAAAAAAAAAAAAGAGAGATATTTTATCTGCTCAAGAAATATGTGTTGTCTTTAAAGAGTGGGCCTTTGGCTTCATAATGAAAATACTAAAATTTAGAAGGGATAGGAATTTTAGTTTGTATAGCCTACAGAAATCCCTATGGACAAAGAAGAGGTGCTCTTTTTTAATATTTAGAATGTGTGAATATACCCTAGACAGGGGTCAAATACTGAAGGATTGTTGTTTTCTTCCAAGGACAGTGCTCCTCACCCCTAGGAGACTGGCTGCTGTCAGGTTTTCCTGAGTTAAACTGCATTAAGTTTGGCTCAAAGTGGCCTCCTTACTTGGGTAATAAAATTTGGCTCAAAATTGCCTTTTGTTTGTAGTAAACTGCAACCTCGCTTTATGTGCAAGCAAGGTGAAGCGAAACCTAAGGGTATGACCTAGTAACCAAGCAACTGAGCCTCAGCCAATCATAGTAGCCGAACTCTCAGCCAATCCCAGGCTGAGTCTGCCAAATTATGCCCAAATAAGGCAAATGCAGAAGTGTACCAATCAGGTAATCTATAATATCATTTCCTAGTTTTCTTGCTATAAAAACAGCTCACTGCTTTGAACCACCTTCCACTGGAGTGCCGCATGGATCTAGAGCTTTTTTCTTTCGGAAATAAACTTTGTTAAATTTAACTTGACTTAGAATTTTCTTTAACTCACATCTCTTCCCAGACTTCCTGATAAACCTCCTATCTCAGTTCACTGGTGCTTGTAGGTTTATAGCAATACAGAGTTTTAATCTCAGAGATTTAGCCCCAGTTAAAATACAAATGCTTCTGAACGCAGTATATTATGTTGAGAAACATAGTTAAAAAACATTTTCTCTCGAACCAGAAAATCTCTCTGAAAAGGTAGGAGAGAAAGAAAACAATTTTGTCATTGCATAGGCATTAACCCAAAATGTGATGTGTATCACAGGTCTTCTGCTAAGAAATAGCAAAGATGGAAATAAATGCACCCTTTTATTTAGCTACAGAGTTACAACCTAGAAAACACGTTCTCAAGATAAACAATAACCAGTCCTCAAGTAAGATGACGTGACAGCATCTTTTGTCACACATAGTTTATCCTAAAATCTCCTGGTAATTATGGCAAACATTTGTGCTAGTTAATTGATTTGGGCAAAGGAAAAATTAACTTCTCACATCTTTATGAAAGGAGATAGTTTTGTAACTTGGACTGAGGTGCACACTCCCAGGAAAACCGGGAGATTGGGTGCTATATTCCTGGATTGATTATATCCAGGAAAGACATGATTCCTAGGTCTTTGAGAAAGGCTTTCCTGCCAAGAGACTTATTTATCTTTTAAAAAGATTTATGTACATTTCAAAAAGACAGCAAAACAACTTATAGAAGGGAGGGTAAGGAAGTCTTTTCCTTTATTTTCAACAAAGAGAATCATTTATAATTTTTATTTGCCTTTACATTAGTCCCTCTTTAACATTATAAAAATGTATAGTCAATTGAGGATAAGTTCTCATATTAAAAAAACCGAGGAACTACATGAGTACTAAAGGGCTTCCTTTAACAACTAATCATGCTGGATATAGAAGTCAGTGACTGAAACAAATTTCTCTATTCCATAATTTTGCCTTGTTTTGTTCATTTATTTCTGAATTCATTTAAACTCCTTCCAACTCTAATCTTTGTATCTTTCTGTTAGTTCTGAATAACCCACACCTCTTCCTTAATACAAATTAAGTTAAATTAAGCTGCTCTTACTCAGTTTGCCAGTGAGATCATTTTTTTTTAACAATTTATGTATTTACTTATTTATTTATTATTTTTTGAATTAGCATCTCACTCTGTCGCCCATGCTGGAGTGCAGTGGCATACTCATGGCCACCCCAGCGTTGACCTGCTGGGCGCTAGTGATCCTTCTGCCCTCAGCTTTCCAAGTAGCTGAAACTACAGGCACGAGCTACCATGCCCAGCTAATTTTTTAAATTTATTTATTGAGAGACAAGTTCTCACCAAATTGCCTGGGCTCGTCTCGAACCTGCAAGCTCAGGCAATCCACTCGCCTCGGCCTCCCAAAGTGCTGGGATTACAGGCTGAACCACTGAGCCCGGCCAAGATCATTTTTTAAGTGGTTTACGACAAAGCGACTCAGAGACATTACAAATCAAAGTAATATGACAGTTTTTAGTATCTTCTGCTCAGAAGTACACTTCTGAGAACTGTCCCACGACATATCAGAAGACACTTTTGGCTCAAAAATGATGCTCTTATATGTTCATGCATTACAGCATCTATGTCTTGGCAGTGATTGTTTATTATTTTTGAGTCAGGGTCTCACTCTATTGCCTAGGCTGTCATGACTCGCTGCAGCCATGACCTCCTGGGCTCCGGTGATTCTTCTGTTTCAGCATCTCAGCCTCCTGAGTAGTTGGGACTACAAGCTTGCACCACCATGCCCGGGCAATTTTTTTGTTTTGTTTTGTTCTTTGTTTTTTGTAGAGACAAAGTCTTACTATATGTATATGCCTAGGCTAGTCTCAAACTTCTGGCTCAAGCAATCCTCCTACCTTGACTTCCCAAAGTGCTGAGATTACAGGCGTGAGCCCTCACGCCTGGCCCCTTGGCAATAATTATAACTAGACCTTCAGACTTAAGATTTACTAAAGGGTTTCATGGGCCAGAATTGCTCATTTTACTTTTAAGATTCTCTAGCACTAGGGAATTTGGGCCCACATCCAATTAACTAAATTGATTTCCAAAGTCCCCATGATGGGCAAACACTGCCTGTAACCATCTGTTCATTCAGCCAACACTTCCTTAGCCCCAAGTATATACCAGGAAATGTCCTTAATTCCAGTGATAAGGAAATGGAGACACAGCTCCTGCCTTCCAGAAGCTCAAAAAAATATTCTCATATTCACGGACCCAAGGATGGACTAAATGTTATCAGTCAAGGAAATAACTACCATCTATTACAGCTTGGTAAAGGTGGAATTTTAGAAAGGCAGAAGATATGTAAGGAGTCCAGATTGTGGGTGCTTTCTTTCAGGCCAAGGCATTTAAAAGGAGAGAGAAATGAGGATTCATAAAGCATTTCCAAAAAATAAATCCAATATAGGTATATTTCTTTTACCAAAAATTATCTTCCGTCTTCAAGGTACAGTGTTCAAAATCAAGTTCTGTAACCTATTAGCTGAGCGACCTTCAGAGAGTGACTAAGCCCTTCTTGACCACAGTGACCATAATATTTTTATTTAGTGGGGATGATATAATACCCATCCCAGAGGATTGTTGTAGGTACTAAGTACTTTCAATTTAGACTTTTGCAGAGTTTCTACTACATAGCAAAGACAGTTATTATTATTCCAATTATGATTAGTATTATTTTCACTAGTCATACTACTAATGAGAAATATTTAATTTTTCCCCTATGGGTAATAGTTTCCAATTAGTAGTCAAAGTATATTTTAAAATTCTAAGCAGGGGATTTAAGTAAATAAATCTCCATATATAAGTTATCTCTGAAAGATACCTAAGAAATAAAACAATGCTTACTTCTAGGGTGGCCCATTGGGATACAAGAGGCAGAGATGGAAAAAGACTTACTTCTCATTGCAGGTATTTTATTTTTATGTGAGTTTTTACCATGTGAACATCTTACCTGTTCAAGGAAAAAAAGACTTAAAAACAGAAAAAGCAATTTTTGGCAAGAGAGAAAAAAAGATAGATGATGACCAGATCCTTACATAAAAGTGAGAATAACATTTGTAATGATAAGAGTTTACATTTATTGAGGGCTTCTTTTTATGCCTGGCACTTTTTTAAATGATTTTAAAATGTGTTAACTTGTCAGTCCTCACAATGAGAGACAGTCAATTTCTGATAGATTAATTTCTTCAAATTAGATGAGACACAAGGAGGCTTAATAAACATGCCCAAGATTACCCAGCTAGTAAGTAGTAAAACCTGAATTTGAATCCAGTCTAGTCCTGTACACACACACGCATACACACACACACACACACACACACACACACACACACACACACACATAACCAAGTGTGTATTATCATAGTTGGATGTGCCTACAACGATGTCCTGGGAAGACAGAAATCCGATGTTCTATGCTTCACTGGTCCAACTCTGTGGTCCAACGACTGGCCACACTTAGCAACCTATTGATATTTATGGCTTATAAATGAATTTCACAGATTGAAGTCATTGTACAGGACAAAGAAGAATAAAAATTAAAGAATTGAAAAAATAATCTCTAGTGCCTAAACATTCTGGAGCTACTCAGTCATCCCCATATCCAAATTAAATGTTGAGATTCAAGAACAACTAAAAAATCAGTGAGTCTTATTTTCTGACTCTTCCAAGAATCTGCACATTTTTTTTTAGATCTGTCTGCTTTATACCTGCCAAATAAATTATTAAATTTATGAGGGTGAAGTTAAGCCAGAGCTACTGATCAGTGAAATTGGTTGCAACTGTGGAAGAACAGCACTGTGAGAACTCCTGCAAATGGCAACATCACTCAGTGCCTGCAGGATTCCGCTATAAAAATATCACTAAATTGCATGCATTTGAATGTCTAGATGCCAGAGGCTCAAGAAAGAGGTTGTTTTATGAGCCTTGTGAAACTTCTGTATGATGCTGGGCCAATTGCTCCCCAAACTAACAAGATCAGAGTTTAAAAGCTCCAGAGTTTTAACTCTGGGATTGACTTTTGTTTATCAAGATGTTGTTAAATCAAAACCTACATTCTAGAAAATACCTTATTAAAATAGTTTTTATTTACCATTTGAGAACTAATCTCCCAAAGCTTAAATTAAATTTGAATTTAAATCTATTACTCTCTAACTAATTCACAATGTGCATGAGTCATTTTCATATTTTTCTATTTGCTGTCAGTGAAGTCTGAGTCTAATAGGATAGTAGAACCAAAATGTAATTATAACAGATATGATAAGTGCTTGCAGAAAAATGGGCTTTCCAGTAGTCTGGAGAGCTGGAGGCAAACACATTACTCATGGATACCTAGGCATTGACTCCGCTTTCTCTCCCTGAGGAATGATCATATTGATGTCCTGTTCAAGTACCAGGAATGTTATAAATAGTCCTTTGAACTGAGCCACACGGATTGCCAGAGTATTTCACTGAAAGAGAGATGGAAACTCTGAGGGTAAATGAGCAATGTTGTGTGGCAATAACTGAGTTTGTCAGTTGAGCCAGCTCTACCTGCAGGGTATTGTCATCAGTGTTCAAACAAACCAATGGCTTACCAGTGAACTGACTCAGTTTAAGCATGTCCCAACAGAGACATCATGATAGACCTGGCATTTCCCTCTCCTTGTGCTTCGTGACCATTCTGAAATATAGTCCCAACCCTCCAGAGATACACACATCCCTAAATTTTAAAAACAAGCAAAAAACAGTTTATCAACAAAAGAATATCTCTGTTGTGTTAATTAGCCATCACTCTATTACATTAGGGGCATAATTTCTAAATTTAGGGCGATTTTTTAAAAATACCAGTTAAGCCTGTGCCGTTCTATCTCCAATTATGAATTTATTTTCAAGCTTTCTAAAAAAGGAAGTTCAATTTCCCTTTTCTTCACGAATTTCAGTAAGGACTAACATTTTTATATTATGCTTAGAAACTTTCAACTCACTCCTTCCTATATTCAGCTATTTGATGTGAAACATCCACAGTGCACAAGTGAAGACGAGGATATGTTCTTAGAAACAGAAAACTCCTATTACTAAGGTAACCTTTAAGCAGTCTAGAGTCACCAGCGTATTCAATGAATGGAATATGCTCTCATTGACAAAACAATAGTAATAACTGATAAATCACCTAATCCTACTAGAGAAGTGTAAATAGAGTCTGGATGTCAGATCATAAGATGTGAAAATGGATTCAGATCTATAGAGCCATGGCTTAACTAAATTTAATTTTTTCCATAAAAATTCTATTTACTCCCCCCAAAAAAATCCCACAAAAAGCCATCAGATTAAGAAAGCTTTATGACATGTATAGACCTACTGTGAGTGTAGCCATGCCAAAATCTTAGCTGATGAACAAAATTGTAGAAATGGTGCCACTGTCTTTTATTAATTGATATTAAGTTGCAACTTCAACTGACCAATGAGAAATTGACAAGTATCTACTGCTAGAGCAAAAGAAACAGGAGCAATTAGCAGCCTCCCTAACTTTTCTCTAGCTTGACCTTCATTAAACTTCGCTACCTAAGCAAAACTCTCTCCTAAAAATGGAACATGTGTGGTTCAAGGGAGTATGTTAAAATGTTATGACGGTGTTATGAAAATGCTATTTATTGAATTATAAATTTGAAATAAATGGATACACCAGCTTAGACCTACTACGCTGGCTTCTGAGTTGGTCTCCAGTTATCTCATTGACCAAAACTGGCAAGGATTGTATGGGCTAAATCTACTCATAGCATAAGAATTATAATATACAATATAAAAGTAAAACAATGTCCCTAAATTGGCCCTGTGGTCAAAACCAATTAATACATCTGCTTGTTATTAAAGTAATAATAATAACAAAGTGTTACATATAGCTGAAGTCAAGTCCAAGATAATTGAATTGGGGGCCTATCACTGCTAGTAAATAAAGCACAGATAGACTTTTGCATAAGAGAGCAGTTCAATTTTTTAAATATTTACAGGTGGTGAGCTGAGATGGTGCACTGATGACAAGATGAATTAACAGTGATTATATATCAGACATTTGAGACTTATGGAGGGAACAGTAGCTATACATGGAGTGGAATTGACTGACTCGCTTGAAACTCTGCAAGAAGATACAGAGATCGTAAAGTAATTAATTGTCAACTAAAAGCTGGGTGGGAAAGACCAAGAGCCTCCTCAGTAGCATGTAGAGCACTCTTGTTTTCTCAGTGGGAAAGCAAAGAAAATTGAGGTCAGGGCTTGTGAGTTAAGTATGCCCAGCACCAAAAAAGTTAAACTTTCACCAGAGCAGGTCTGCTACACCAAGGAGAAGGCTTTAGTTGGAAAAAGAATAGAGTGGGCCGCAATATTTATTGGGACTGATGCAGTTCAATTTTCCTCTGGCTTATCATGCCTCCTTCCTTAGCCTCTTACAGGTGCTTGTCTGGAAAATTTCCCCCAATAAATATTCTACCTATTACTCTCCATCTCAGAAAAACTCAAGAAATAACAGTCACTATGTATAAAAATTGGGCAGACCTACAAAAAGTACTACTTATTTTACTGGGATATACATATGGAAGGGTATAAAATAGATCTACAAATAAGAAATAGCAACTTGAGAATAAAGGTTACTTCTGGAGAGGAAAAGAGAAGAATAGGATTAGGGAGATGTATACAGAGACAGCTCAGTCATATCAGTAATGTGGTATTTATTTTTAAAAGGAAGAAAGAAGTAAAAAAGGAAAGAAGGGAGGAAAGGGAGGAAAGGAGGGAGGGAGGGAAGGAGGAAAGAAGGGGAAAAATGACAGGGAATGAGGAGAGCAAGAAAGAAAGGAAGAAATGAAAGAAAAAAGGAGGAAGAAAGAAGAGAATGATGCAGAGAAGGAAGGTGGAGGGAAGGAAGAAAGGACAAAATAGAAGTATAGTACGACAAAATGTTAAGACTGACCAATCTGGGTGGTAGCTGCACTGACTTGTGTTATTTTTTTAAATTTTGCTATTTTTCTTAATATTTCTTTGTATTATTCTAAATGGCTTTCATTTTTAAAACTCAGGAGAAGCCCAATATTTGAAACACATAAAAAGTAGAGCAGCTCAGATCGCAGGTGTTTAGGAATCCAGAGCCCTTCTCACTCAACACCTGTCCCTATGTCCCTGGCTGGGGGCCATTGTGAGACTTTCATCAGATATATTTTATAAAGGACTTGACTAGAGCGAATTAGCTTTCCCATGCTATTGTATAGAAAGAGCACAGAATGGACATCTAGGGACTGAAGTTTTAATTTTGGCTCTGACACAGACCACCTATGTGACCTGAAGCAATAAATGTAACTTCTCAAGGCTTAAATGATCTCTAAGGCCCTCCCATTTCTAATTAAGAGTCTATAAATGGAGTGGTCCTTTTGCTCTGAGGCCCCCTTCTGCTCCTTACACTGGAAATAAAATTCTGATCTACATGCAAGTAATCATTCAATAGCACAAACAACGTCTTTGGAAGATATGTCAGCTCACACACTGCCCTGGGACACTATGCAGGCACTGAATAAGGAACATACTAAATAAAGAAGAGGAAAGTGCTTATAGCCACAGAAACCACTTAAACATGTGGCCTGTGACCCAGCCAAGTAATTAATCCACTCTGTCCCCTTAGTGCACTACAGAGTGTGGGAGCTCTGTCGATAACCCCCTTTCTATTTAATCCATTTCTTTCTTGTTTCCCTTAGGCTTTGTCCCCTTTAATATTATACTGTCTCCAAGACAAGGGTAGAAAACTGCATCCCACAAGCCTATTGTGGCTTGTATACTGGGGTGCCATAAAAAGTATACACATTTAAAGTGATGTTAAGAAATGTTCACCATAATCAGAAATGTCTAGATGCCAATGTCAACCACTTTGAGCACCTCTTGTAATTGCTCACACACTGCCGGGGTTGACACACTGTTGCTTTATTAAAAGTTTAGTTTTAATATCTTTAGGTGAAGCCACACTTTCTGCAATCACCACTGCACTGTCCCCACATGCCTATGTTTCCTACCACTTTTGCTCATATTGTCTGTATTGATGCTACCATCCTTGACTCAGCAGTTTGTGACTTATTCTTGAAGAAAGGATTATGCCTCCAAATATTTGATCCTTAATCAATAAAATTACTAACTACCAGGCACTGGGCTGCTTCCTGGGGTGAAAAGATTTATTTTAAATGTCTGTGCCCTCATTAGAGCTCATAGTCAATTAGAGAGACACACATCATAATTAGAGTTATACTTATTTAGTTAGAGTTACAATTAGAAGCATACATATTGTACTTAAGAAGAAGAGAGAGTGCCAAAGACATCAGAGGGTGAGAAGGAAGTGGCCAGGGAAAAGTTTCCAAGATTTCCTAAGTTTCATTTAGAAAACAAATTCCTAGCCTTACCTTCATGTCTGCTGTTGTCCCCACATCCTGGCAAGAAAGGTGCGGCCCAGAGTAAAGCTAGGTAGGAGGCTTCAGAGCACAATCTTGAGTCTGAGACCCCAGTGGCCTGGAGCCAGGGTGGTAAGGATGGGGCTAGGGGTTGAGGCCTGCCGCACTGTAGACCTTGAACCTGCCCTGCTTACTTGGGAGAAGTGCTGAGCAAGGACCCAGGCTACATCAAGTTCCACAAGATACAGGCAGCCCAGAATATCTCTAAGACGATCACCACATCACAGAATCAAATCTGTCTTACTGCTGACAACCTTGTGCTGAACCTGTAGAATGAAAGTTTCACCAAGAAAGTGACAACCTCAATAAGAGTAAGAAATGAGCCTGGTAACCACGAGCTCCACCCCCACAAGGAAGTGGATCTGATTCTCCTCCAGTTTTTGAAGTGCCAGTAAGGATCCAGAACACCTGCCTCCTGCCATGCAATATCACATGATGGCCTCTTATCCTCTGCATCTGTCTTCTTGCCCTCCTGGATCAAGGAAGGCTGAAGACCAGTCATTTTTCTGGGAATTATGTTCTTCCTACCTGTGTTCGCCAGGGGTGTTGGGACACTGTGTGATTTCTCAGTGATTACCTACAACTATTCCCTCCCTCAAGAACAGAAAGAGTTAACCACCAACCCAGAAATTCTCAATAAATTTTTATTACTTAAGTCAAAAAACTTCCCAAAAAACCAAAAAAAAAAAGAAAGAAAGAAAAAAAAAATGCTCAGACAACCAAAGTAGCAGGTATTCCTGCTGGAACATCATTTCTAAGTCCACAGAGGGACAAAATGCAAAGTGAGTCAGCACAGGTACCAGATTAAGGTATGAAATCTCTCAAGCTCTACCGTAAACTAGAATGGGTAACCACAGACGATTTGCTCAACTTCGTGAGTGAAACATAGATAAAACTTCCTTCATGATATTTGCATGAGGACTTAATATGATAATGTCTGTTAAAGTTAATATAGAATCTGGCCCATGGGATGCATTCAAATATTCATCTGACTTAATACACCTGAAAGTACCCTAGGTCTTCTGGTCCTCTTTGATGGACTTCCTATGAATCTCCAGTACAGCATTCCTACAGGGATCAGGAATCCGTGCAGTGATCTCAGTGAGAATACCATGGTTTTGCACTTGGGTGAAATAATGTCTTTAACCTGCTTTCTAGATGAAGCATACCACATCTGTAGACCCTTTTGATTATTAGAATGCATTTGATTATTAGAACATAGTAGCTAATCAGCAAAGATGGCCCTAATAAGCCTTTTCTTTATTCACATTTTTGTGAAGGCCACTCTCACAACAGATCTGGGTTGCCACACTTTAACCAAGAGTATGCAGCTGAAGTGACACTCTGTAAGTTCTGGAATGAAGCCTTAAGAAGTTCAGGTAACTTCTGTTTTTATGCTCTTGTGAGCTTTGATCTAGCATGTAATAAACCCAGATACCCTGCTGGAAAGACTACATGGAGAAAAAACATACAGAGGCCATGTGAACAGAGAGAGGCCCTGAAATTTCACAGAGGTTCAGCCAACCCAATATCCCAGCTGAGTCTAGAATTCTAGTTATCCTCACCAAAGCAATAAAAAATGTAAGTAAAGCCATATTGGGCTTTCTGGCCACAGTTCCATGAAATCCCAAGGAAATCAACAGAAAATTTATTCAGCTAAACTCTTAATAAATCATAATTAATAACAGAATAGTTGTTACATAATTCACTTCATTTTGCAGTAATATGTTTCACCAATAGTTAACTGAGATAGAAGAAGAGACAGCTTTGGCCTTTGCCAGAGAACTGAAGAAATAGAAGTATCTCTGCCTGTAGGCAATTATGAGCAAAGGTTTTTCTTTTTCTATATTTAAGTGATCTCATCCAGTGCCCTGATTAAATATCATTTGTGACACAGCACTTTAGTTGATCTTTAAAAGTAAGTGAAACTTCAAATTTTAGTTAGTGTATGGCCTTCCTGAATAAAGACTGCTTTTCTCAGCTCCCTTGCATTCAAGTGTGTCCAAATAACTGAGTTCTGCACAGTGGGCTGTAATGGGGAATGTCACATGCAGCTTTTAGATAGTGTTCTTAAAGGGAGGGAATGCATTCTCTTTCATCCTTTTCTCCACCTGCTGGCATGAATGGAGACAGAATGGCTGGAGGTCAGGCAGCCACATTATACCATAAGATAAAAGGCATATATTGAGGATAGCAGAGCAACAAGTTAGAAAATATATAGTTCCGTGATGATTGTGGAGTCATATGCCTAGA
This sequence comes from Carlito syrichta, assembly GCF_000164805.1. Classification (NCBI taxonomy): domain Eukaryota; kingdom Metazoa; phylum Chordata; class Mammalia; order Primates; family Tarsiidae; genus Carlito; species Carlito syrichta. The sequence goes on from NW_007041072.1 coordinate 17,668, forward strand.
CTGCTCACCTTCAGACTTTTTATATGAAGGAGATAAAAACTCCTAGTTCATTTAAATCAATGTGATTTTGCTATTCTGTCATTTGTAATCAAATCTAATCCTAACAGATACACCATTTGTAAACTGGTGATCCCAAATTTGTAATTCCTGCCCCAACCTCTTTCTTTAACTTAGATTATTGTTACTATCTGCCTATGTACTTGCCACTTGAATATCTAAGAGGTATCTCATATGTAATGTTTCTAAAATTGCACCCATAATTTTACTCACTTCCAACTGGCTTCTTCTACTTTCTTTTCATTGTGGGAAGTGAAAACTCTACTCAGTTACTCAGGCCAACAACCCTGGAGTCACGTTCACTCTCTTTTCCTGTTATGCTTCATCTAGTTCATCAGCAAATCCTACTGGCTCCACCATCAGAAGCAGTTCATGACCTCCACTATCACTAGCCTCATCAGAGCCACCTTAACTCTCACCTAGATATTTCCAGTAGCCTCCACTCTTACTCCCTCCCAGTGGTCAATGTGATCTTTCAAAAATGAGAGATAATGTCACTACCTATTCCAAAACCTTCTGATGGCTTCTTATCTCAACTCAGGGTTAATCCAAAATCCTTATTTTTTCCTGCAAGTCCTTACATGAGCTTGCCCAAGCCCTGTCCCCCTGCAATATCTCTCTGGCCTTTTCTCCTACTTCTGACTTTAGTTGTGCCCCAGCTACACTGGCCTCTTCTTTTCTTTATCCAAATATGCTCCAACCAACATGTTTTTAAATTGTGGTTGCCTCAGCCTGGAACACTCTTTGTCCCAAATACATGCATGGTTTGGTTCCTCCAGCCTTAGATTCTCTGATTAAGGAGTAGGTTTTTCTAGCCTTCCTTTATGAAATTGCCACCAACTTACTCCTTAGGAGACCTTTCTCTATGTGAAACGGGCACTCCATATCTCCACAAACAGGTAAATTTTTCCTTATAGCGTGAATTAACAACTGAAATATGTATAGTTATTGGTTTATTTTTAATCCCCTCCCATTAGATTATAAGATGCACCAATCTTTGCAAGTTTTGTTTATTCTTGACTCCTTAGAATTTCAAACAGTACCTGGGACATAATTAGTACTTGATCAGTATTTGTTAAGTGGATGAATAAAGTGAGCACTATAGACTTGTATAAAAATTCCTAAATAAGGGGGAAAAAACCTCCAAAGTAAAGAGAAAAATCTTAGAGCACTTCAATTAAATTGTTCTTCTCAATGATTTGGTCTTTGAGTTCTAAGGACCCCTGTGGGTAAAGACCAGAGTGTCAACCTATTTCAAAGAGGAAGGCATTTGAGAAAAGCCAAAAACTAAACGAGAGAGACTTTAATGAGAAACTAAAGTCTGAGAAGCCAAAAGATGGGTTCTAAGTGTTTCCAAATGTAAAACAATCCAAAACCATCATTCTTTCAGGTCACATCCAGGTGGAGTTAATGACTCAAATCATGTAACAACATTTGAAGATTGTTCTTCTGTGCTTAAATAAATGGTACATAGTTTGGAAACCTTAAAAATCTAGGAAAGGAGGCACTAAGTACAATCATGGGCCATGCCTTATCCAACAAGATGGAAGCTAAACTTTCCAGACATGAAACATTAATCTTCAGACATCCATGGTAGCTTACTACTAGCTTGAGGCAATAAGACATGTAAGCAGTCAGTAGTTGGGGAAAAAAGATATTATATCTGGTTCATATTCCTGCTTTTATTTTATGACAAAGACTTTTAATTTGATTTAAAAATTGTTTTTCAGAATTGAATCCATTACCTGGTAACCGTGACAGAATCACCATGGAGTTTCTTTGCAATACTATGGTCTCGGCCACCACTGAAAAAAATTGGAGGTAATAGGTCTGCGGTAGAACCCAGGCACATGAATTTTGTTTATGTACTTATTTTTAATTCTACAGATATCACAAATGCTCAGTCATGGTTGAAACTGTGGGCACTGTTATCTCCAAAATATGGCACTTTGATATGCTGAACTGAAAAAGAGGCCTCAAAGTCTCTCTGACCTATCCCCTCCTCTTGACTCTCATCTCTCACTTCTTTGTCTCTCTAAAAGTACAGGATAACGTTTTTCTCTGAAGTTCCTTTGTCTGCCCAAAGTTCCAACCAACCAAAGAAATAAACAATTACCTCTGGTCCCTTGCCTGAGTTTTCATTAACTGAACTCATCTCACAAGAAAAAAGACTGACATCCGTCAACACACTTAGACAATAGTTATCTGCTCTGAACACCCAGCAGACTTTGTCTCAGACCATTGTAGATTTTTCCAGCCCATTGAATTCCACTAAAAAAAAAAAAAAAATCTTACTTCCTCCCCTAAAATCATCTACACTTCCCCATGTACATTTCCCCCACCAAAAAAGAATACATAATCATCTATACAACATTGGGGCTTGGGTCAATCACTCTATGATTCACCCCTGTGCACAATAATAAATTTACATGCCATTTCTCCTACTAATCTGTCCCACTGTGAGTTGATTTTTCAGGGAAACTCTAAAAGGGGAAAAGGGCAAGTTTTCTCTTGGATCCTACAAAACCAATGACCTCATCAGTGCAAGGCTCTAAGCCCCTGAATTGTGTGAAAGATTCAGAAGGCAATATTGTGTGACTCCTGGCAGCAAAGAACTTGCAAATTAGACTATGGTTTTCTCAGGACAGTAAGATTATGGTGATGTTTAGCTTCCCTTTAATTTTCTAATCCCTTCTCTGAGTTTTCTAAATATTTCTCAATTTTCCGTAAAAGGATAGGTATTATTTTGTAATAAAATGAAATTAAAATTTTTTCTTTGTTTGCTTTCTTAATGAAGGGGCCTGAAATTGTTTTGTCTTCTCATGTTTGTTTTGCATATGTCAGAAAATGTACCCTGCAATATCTGTGACTAACCACATGTAGGTATGTATTATTGTACTTGATTGCTATTAGTAATTGTGCTCTTTAAGAATCTATGAAAATCTTAAAGAATTAAAATTTAGTTTACAAAATCCCTGAAAAGTGTTATGGACTAAACAGAAGCACCCCTTTTTGCAAGTACTAAAAAAGGAGGTGGTAACAAAAATATTCCTCATATGCTGGTTTGTCCATAGTGAGAGCTAACCCACTAGCAGTTGTTATTACCACAAAAGCTGTATTACTAAATTGTTATTACCACAAAAGCTATATTACTGTTTTACATAAATGAAAGTTCAGTCCCCAAGTCCCTCCTCCCAACCCACCCCCACCTTGCTGGGCTAAGAAAAACTCTCAAGGAGATCAATTTACAATCACTAGTCCCTTTATCTTCGCCAGGGAAGACACCCACAAAATCTTTGCATTGCCTGGTGAGTCCTCTAAAATCTTAGTTTTCAAGCCCTAAAAGTGAAACTTTTTCACCCCACTGCTAGCATCCACAGGGCCGCTTTTAGCAAAGGCAAAACACCATCATGGGCAGAATCTCGGCAGCTCCATCCAGGCATGGCCCAGCCCGGGGCCTCGCGACCAACAGACGGCAAAGGAGAAATGAGACCTTCCGAGCGCCGCTGGGCCGGAGCGTGGGCACGTTCACTCCAGCGCAGCAGAATCCAGGGGGTTTTGCTCGGCCTCAGGAAAACGGATTCCCTGGCTGCTGCGCGGACGTGCCCTGCTGCGCCGTGCCTGAGGCCGGCTGCTCCCCTTGCCGGCTCCCAGGGCCCTGGTCGGACTAGCTGATCCGGGCCTCCCCATGGTGTGCCCCGCCTTTCCCTTGGATATCCACTCAGCTCGGCGGATGCTTTGGCAGGCTCGGATTTGGGCTCCGTCCGAAGGCGGCTCCCCCTGGTGGAGGTGAGACCCAGACCCGGCAGATGTCTTCACACGCAGTGCCACAGCTAAAAAGGCTACCTTAGAGTGTTCAGCTCTTAATACTTTCAAGCCAGGAGATAGGCTAAAGACAAAATGAAGGTCGTTTAAACAAAAGAAAATGTCTATGATAAACCTTTGGATCTAATCCCAACGTGAATCACAAATGGTGACAATATTTTTATTTTTTTAATTTTAATTTTAATTTTTTTAATTTTAATTTTTTTTTTTTTTATTTTTGAGTAGGAATCTCACTCTGCCACCCAGGCCGGAGTGCAGTGGCACACTCTCGGTCACTGCAGCCTCGACCTGCTGGGCTCAGGTGATCCTTCTAGCTCAGCCTGCCAAGTAGCTAGAATCACAGGTCTGTGCCACCACACCCAGCTAATTTTTTTGTTTTGTTTTGTTTTAGTCGTAGAGACGAGATTTCGCCAATTTTCCAAGACTGGTCTCGAACCCCTGGACTCAGACAATCCTCTCACCTTGGCCTCCCAGAGCACTGAGGTTACAGGCATGAGCCACTGCACCCAGTGGTGATAAAATCTCTGAAAAAAATTTTGTGTGTGACTTTGAGCAGTCTTAGCTAAAGATTCTGATATCTTTCATCATGTTATGCAGAATCTATTACATTCACTTTATTTTAAAAATCGAATGGCATAGTCATTATAGCATATTATTCTAATTTGTCCATTTGAAATTTGCTGTATTAAAAAAATTGAAGCTCTAAGTGTATATATCCTCTGAGGTTTTTCCTTTGAAGATATATTTGTGAAATAAAAAGGTAATGACCTCATTTTGGGACTGAAGCTATTAAAATGACGACAAATCTACTTCTGTGAATAGAACTGTCTAGACAGAGAGACTTGATTGGCCTGTTTCTACAGGACTCCTAAGCAGTCAGTTATTTTAGTTAACCTGGGATTATGGGGAGTAGAACCAAATATTTATGAGGAGAGGACTGCTCTGTAGCACTGGTTGGTTATTTTTGCTTTTCGGTGGCCTTAGTCAATTGATTTATCTGCAATAATCTTCAAAGCATCCAGTCATATTTGCTTACTTCCTTACTTAAAAACTTTCAAGATTAGGTGTGTTGGCTCATGCCTGTATCCTAGCACTTTCGGAGATTGAGGCTGGTGAAATGCTTGAGTCTAGGAGTCGGAGACCAGCCTGGGCAACATAGCAAAATTTCTTTGCTTAAATAAAAGAAAAAATTAGCAGGGCATGGTGGCATGTCTCTGTAGTCCCAGCTACTCAAAGGTGGAAGGATTGCCTGAGCCCAGGCTGCAGTGAGCCTGATCATCATGACCATGCCATTGCACACTCCAGCCTAAGCTATGGAGTGAGACCCAGAATTTAAAAATTAATAAAAACAAACTTTCAATAATAATTACAAAAGCAGTAACTAACTCCTATTGTGGGTTTACCATAGTCCAGAAATATATATATATTTTTTGCCTGAAATAATTCATCTATATCTACAACTCAGTGAGGCAGGTGGTACCGTTATTCTCAGTGACATGGCAGAGAACCAAGGCAAAGAAAGAAGTGACTTACTCAAGACCACACTGGGATTTATGCTTAAATAATTCTCACCTATGTTCTTAACCATTATGCTATTATTGCCTACTATTTTCCATTATTTCAGAATAAATGTCAAATTCCTTAGCGCAGTTAAGACCTTTTATAAACTGACCTCATTTTTCCATGAACTATTTTCCTCCACAGTTCAAAGCATCACTTTTAGTTTCTTTCTTCTTCCTTCACCTTTTACTGAAATTCTCATCCCCACAAGCTGTTGATTTTTTAAAGACTCAACCAGGGTCACCACTTATTCAATTTTTTATTACTTGTGTAAACAAAGCTTCACGTGTTATAGCTGGATAGTGAGAAAGGAGCCATTAACACACAGAGAGGGTTGAATTGTGAGTCCTTTATTGATGCCAGTAACCGAGAGCAGACTAGTGTCCAAGAACTCTTGGCCCTGAACAGAGGGAGTGGTGAGTTTTTAAAGGTAAACGTGATATAAGCTGTATAGTTTGATTGATATTTCTTGGTAATACATTTGATTAGTAAGGGGTACAGATGGTTACAGAATTTAGGCAACTAGGGAGTTTTTAACGACCAAAAGGTACAGGAATGTGGGTGTGCAGGATGATTATGAGATAGTTATATAAAGGGGTTATTCCTAGGTTAATATGGAAGATCTGTTACAAGATGGAGTTAATTATGTCAAGCAAGCTATTAAAGATTATTATAGATTGTTATAGATTATATAATCTATTTTTCAGATTACATACTTTATATTTTATTCCTCCCTTTTAGTTGGTCATGAGTCAATGCATTGACTTATTAGTGACAAGTATATCATTATATTGGGATTTTATATACAGGAGTTTTACAGAACTGATTCATTGCTTGACGAAATGGATAATTTAATTACTTATGCAGGGCCCAATAAGTAGACCGAGGTGAAGTAATATGAGGGGTCCAGTTAGACTATGTGGCTAACCAAGGGTTTCATTCAAAAAGTCTTGGAACCAGGATTTATTATGGTTTGTTATTGTTGTTGTTGTTGTTGTTGTTGTTTATATAAATTTTCTTGGACTTTTTGAAGAGTATTTTTAATAACCCTGGGTTTGCTGGCATAAAAGCAACAAGCTTTTTCAATGGTTACACAGGGTTTACCTTGGGATAGAAAAAGTAAGTCTAGGCCTTTACAATTTTAAAGGACAACTTCAGACAGGGATTTTACCTCATCATGGAGTTAGTCCATGGCAAATTGCAGATTTCCTAGGTCAGCATTAACTTTTTGGGCAAGGTTAGACAGACTCAGTTCTCCATGAACCAGAGCAGTAGTGCCAATTGCAGCTGTTCTACACTTAGCCCGACTAAGGCAGGTACTAACAAGGGAATAGCACATTTTGAGTGAGCAATTGAAAAACTAGGGGGATTGAATAGAAGAGCTTCTTTGGGACTGCTGTATGCATAAACCTGATGTAGCACATGAACAGTAATATATAAAGTAGACTGATTAATTAACCTTTTGTTAGTGGCACATTTTGTAAGGCCTGTAGAACTAGCTAACCAGGTGTTGTCAGGAGCCACATGGGCCATGGATTCAGCCATAGTTGTGATGAGAGACAAGTTACAAATAACAGAGAATGGAGAAGTTGTTAGATTGTAACCTGGAGTTATGAGACAGGAGATTTAACCAGTTACATTTTTTAAAGTAATGTGAACCATTTCTGGAGAACATTTACTTTTGTCTACATTGCTGATGATAGGAGTTTCAACTCCTAGGCCCACATAGTATAGGGGTTTGGGTTTTAAGCAAAGTCAGCAGTCTGAGGCCAACTAGGGCATAGTGGCATTAAGCAGATGGTGCATATTAGTTAACATGGAAAAAAGACTAGAGGGTTGGTGGGCCAGTTTTGGAAGCGGTTGAGATGAACTCAGGAACTGAGGTGAACCCAGGGTAGTGGCTTGTCTGGCCGAAGGCAGAGGCTGAGGCAGAGTTTGGTGGTAACCAAACAAAGGATTTTTCAGCTCTGCCAACGGCCCTTTTGGTTTGGCCATGGCTTTGTAGGTAAATGTGTTATTAGGCCCCCCACTATAAGTTACATTGATGACGCATATCCAGTCTGGGCAAAAGAAGTTGTTTTCCCGATTACAACTGTGGTCAGTGGGTTTACTGGGGCAGAGATAAAAGTCTACATTCCTCACATAATTTGGGGTTCCCCACTATGTACATGATTCAGTGTAGTAAGGGTTTTTTCTACCATACAGGTTTCCAGATAGACATTCTTTTTCCTATTTGTAGCAGGTCAGGAAAGTTTACCTTAAACAGGACCAGAAGTGAACCGTGGGTCCAGTTTGAGATAGCTAGGACCTTTTCTGTTGTGAAAAATATTGGAGAGAAAGAGCACAGGGTGTCTTTAGACTTTCAAGTAAAATGAACGAAGTTAAACTTATTGTGAGCATAGCATTAACAGGGACGACTTTTTGCCACATTTTCAATCTGCAGGAGCTACAGTAAGCAGTTCTATGCCAAAATCCAAAACAAGTGGGATTATATAAACAAGAGGTAAAGGATGAGTATAATGCATTTAAAATGAAATTAGCAACCAGTCTGTTTGATTTTCATGGTTTAGATGTATGTTAAAAGGTGACCTTGAGAGGGTTCTTGGAGTCCTTGGTTGCAGTTAAACTGACTGAACAGTGGCTGTTTTCCCTTCTTGAATGAGGTAGTGGTTATCTGGGGTCCCTTGCTGCCATAGCGCAGTCAATAACATGAACTGCTGGAGTTAGGTCAGTTTTCGGCCCTTTTGACTCAGGTGTGGTGAATCCAGGCTGGTATCCCATTGACCTTGATTGCTGTTGGAGTGGTGAAGATGATGAGAAATGGTCCCTTTCAGGCAGGAGCTAGTCCGTCTTTCTGGAATTTTTTGATGAAAACCAAGTTGTTGGTCTGGAATGGATGACAAGACATGAAGGATGGAGTGGGCAGGACAGCATGAAAACTGGAGTGTACAGTTGCCTGAACCTGTTGTGGAGACTAGAGATACTTTAACAGAGACTGACTGGTAATTTTTTTCAAGGAAGGGGTACATTGGAATGGGTTAATATGGGTTATACTTGAGAAGTCTGGGTTTTTAAAAAGTCAAAGTTGGCAAAGTTATCATTATTTAAATATTATGGTAAGGTATAGGAGCAAAATAAAAATGGCTTCTCGCTTTTGTTCTATCCTTTTATTTACCATTTTTGTTCTTGGAAATTTTTTTTTTTTTTTTTTGAGTTGGAGTCTCACTCTGTTGCCCAGACTGGAGTGCAGTGGCCACTCCCGGCCACCGCAGCCTCGACCTGCTGGGCTCCGGCGATCCTTCCACCTCAGTCTTCCAAGTAGCCGGAACTACAGGCGCGCACTACCACGCCTGGCTAATTTTTTGATTTATTGGAGAGATGAGGTCTCGCCTGCCTAGATGGGTCTCGAACCCACAGTCTCAGGCAATCCACTCACCTCAGCCTCCCAAAGGCGTGGGATTACAGGCTGAGCCACCGAGCCTGGCTATTTTATTTTTTTTTGTGAGTGGGAGATTCACTCCATCGCCTAGACTGGAGTACAGTGGCCGCTCCCAGCCACTGCAGCCATGACCTGCTGGGCTCCAACAATCCTTTCGCCTCAGCCTTCCAAGTAGCTGGAACTACAGGCATGCACTACCACACCCGGCTAATTTTTTATTTATTGTAGAGATGAGGTCTCGCCAAGTTGCCCAGGCAGGTCTCGAACTCGCAGGCTTAGGCAATCCACTCACCTCAGTCTTCCAAAGTGTGGGATTATAGACTGAGCCACCAAGCCAGGCTGGAAATATTTTTGTGATATTGGGAACTGGGGTGAAGATTAATCTTCTGTAACTTTTTCCTGCTGAGGTGGGTCATAAAGATGTCCCCTACCTATTTATTTCCAAGGGCATGCATAAGAAACAGTGGGATTTTAACTGAATATTATTTGGATTAATAAAATACCAAGTGAGAGCACAGGCAAAAATTACTAGGCAAACAATGATGAAAAAGGCTATTGTTCCGGAAACAATGCTGGAAAAGTGAAAGTAATTCTGTCTGAAGCCTTTGATTTATCAATGTAAGTTGAAATATTTTTTGTAAATTATCTATAGTAGTATTTTAATGAGGAAATAGTCTTTTTATTTTTTCTTTAAATAATCAGTTATTTTATTATAGAACAAAAATGTATCATATAGACATATTAATATGCTGTCATAAGTAATTTTGATAGTTTTTTTAAAGTTAGTATGGCAGTGACTGCTAGGGTCCGAAGGCAAGATGGCCACCCTTTTGTCGTATTGCCCAATTGTTTAGATAAGTATGTTACTGCCTTTATATCTGAACCATACTTTTGTCCTTGGGTTGTACTGTACTTTTGTCCTAGCAACCCCAAGGCTATTTTTCCCCCTCTGATGTATAGAGGGTAAATTTTTTTTTTTTTTTGATACAGCTATATGATTTCAACATGGATGGCCAGGACCAAAAGACTGGTACCTGTGTTAAATTAATAATTAATTTGGGTTCCAGCACCCTGGTTTACCTGGGGAGTTTTTGGGCTGATGATATGTCAGTATCAGGCAATTTAGTGGGTTTTCAGGCCTCCATAGGTGGCCACTATTTGTGAGCCTAGTTTTCTCTCTGCTCTTTAGAAGAAAGTGCACCTGCTTCCCAATAGCTTATTGACTTGTACAGTGGACAAGGTCCATGAAGTTAGGCCTCTATGTTTCTAGTGCCCCCACAGGCTGTACCCATGAGCAATGGACACCATCTCCTTAGCAGGTTTGTTTTTACCAGGTCTCTGATGGGCACTTGGAGTTTTGATTGCCAGTTGTGACTGCCAATTGGGGTGCCTCTTTGGCCCTCTGGTTCTGCTGCCTTCCATGCTGACGCTGTTTTGTTTTGGTTAAAAAAACTTAAAATCTCATTTTTTAAAATAGGTTATATATATGAAAGTTTTAAACTACTTCTCTGCTTGTGACAGTCTGATGCAAAGCCCTTTAGAGTGAACAGACCACATGGATGTGTAATGATCTGTCCCTACTTATTTATAATTATGAAAGGACAAAGTTGTTAAGAACCCTTAAAAATTACTAAATTGTAGTTTCAGTTGCAAGGCACAAATTGTTCACACCTTACAACTAGAACTACAATGCAGCAACTAGGTGAGAGTGATCAGTTTTCATTTTTACTGTGCTCACATAGAGTACCCAGTATCTTATTTATCTGGCAGATATATTAGGCATAGGCCAGTTTTTTAAACCTTATCATGTTATGGAAGGTGTTTAGCATTTAAAGCTTTACCTGTTTTATAAGAGGGTGCTAACTAGGCACAACAGGTGATTTATTTTTTTGTTTATAAAATACAACTTTGGCAAGCCTGATATAACAAACAGTGGTATTATTAACATTAATGTGTTAACACATAGTAAAGTTGGAAATAAAATGTATTAGAGTACTTGCAAGTTTGGGTGGAAAACAAATTAAAACTACAATTAAACATTAGTAATTACAAATGGCTATTAGCAAATTTGCACTGTCTTTTAAGTCATAACAGCAGTTAGAACAGGAGGAAAAAATTATAACTAACTTGATTATATACCAAGAGATTTCTCTTCAGAAATTTCCCTTTGTGATTCTTATCTTGATTTTTTTTTTTTTTTTTTTTTTTTTTTGAGTTGGAGTCTCACTGTGTCACCCAGACTGGAGTACAGTGGCCACTCCCGGCCACCGCAGCCTCGACCTGCTGGGCTCCGGCAATCCTTCTGCCTCAGCCTTCCGAGTAGCCAGAATTACAGGCGTGTGCTACCACACCCTGCTGATTTTTTATTTATTGTAGAGATGAGGTCTCACTGCCCAGGCAGGTCTCGAACCCGCGGGCTCAGGCAATCCACTCACCTCAGCCTCCCAAAGGTGCGGGATTACAGGCTGAGCCACTGAGCCCGGCTTATCTTGATTTTTATATATCATTGATGATGGCAGGCTTGGATTCTGTTGTCCCTGTATGTTTTTCATATTATAGCTCCTTTTTTAAATTGAAAGTAACTCACTTAATGGACCTTTAAAATAATTTAGAGATTTTTTTAAAAATCACATGAAGAGTTTGCCCATAAGCATTGTTTTGTTCATATTTATTTATTTATTACAGCTTACTTAATTACTTATGAAAACTATTTCCTAGCCAATCAGTTTTTAGCATTTTACTGATAATTCAGGAGATTTAGTGCATTGGAACCAACAATTTTAAATTAATCATACTTATAACAAAGCACTTATATAAATAGAGATTATTCTGGTCTTGGCTGACTAGTAATTTTATAACATTGGACAAAATGTATGTTGACAGTTTTAAAGATACATTTTTATTTTATTTACTAAAGATTATTAAAGTTACATGAACTTGGAAACTATTTTATGAGTACTCATTTACGTAAAAGCAAATTTGGTAGCATGCTGTACAAAACATATAATATAAAACATATAACATACATACATGCAAACATAATTAAACAAATCTAGATTTAATTAACTTTTTTCTTTGAATTTCAGCCACAAAATTGCTACAAGTTTATTTTTTTAAGATATTAAATTTAAATTATATTTCTGACAAAATTGGAACCAGCTTGCATGGCTTAACTTGGTCCCAATAGGTAGTTCAATAAAAGCTGGGCAGGTTTAAATGATGTTTACATTTTTAGTTAGAACTGGCTGAACTGTATAAGCAATACCAATGGAAAAGAGAGAAAGACAAAAACAAACTTAGAGAAAACTAAAAAATTAAAATCAGAGCTCTGAAACCAGAAAACAGAATTATGGCCATATACAGAACAAACAAAACAAATTTAACCTGAGTAACATGAACATTCAGAGACCCTGTCGAAGGCCATCCAACATTACCAATTGATTTCACAGAGGGTTTGGAGCTTGTCTTTTGAGAGATGTACTCTCTAATTCTTTGCAAACCTGACAGAGAAGTTGCTTAATATACAGTCCAGGGGACTTGTAGGCTTGGAGGCCTTAGACCCCATATTGTTAAAAACCAGTAAATCATAGGAGGCACCTGATGAGAAGCAGACCTCCAATTACAAAGAGATAAGCAAAGGCTAATAAAAGTTTATAGCCTAAATGTCAATCTTGAGATGTAGCCGAAGCAAGCCCTGTAGCAAAGAGCACAGCAAGGACACAAAGAACGGAAAGGGGCCAACATCTTAAGCAATTAGAAGTCAAAGTGGGTACCCAAACAGAAACCAAATCATAAGCAATCAGAAGTCAAAGTGGGTACCCAAACAGAAACCAAATACTAAACCGAGACACTGTAAACAGAAACCAGATACTAAATTGAGACACGGTTCTACCAACATCTTGGGTCAACAAACTGAGTCTAAGGAATAGCCTCATCAGGCTCTGTCCTCCTTAACAGAGTTGTGGTCACATACAGATTAAACAGATTCTTACCTCCTAGGAGAATGCAGATGGACTCAGGAATTTTTGAGGTGGGAGGAAATCAGTCATCACTCCTTCTCCCTCTGAGCCAGATGAAAAGTTATGGGTCCCTGGAATGACTCAGGGGGTGCCTTCCCTGTAACTTCTACACTGAACCGAGGAGGGCTAGAGCAACGCTGCCTCTTGAGATTAGCAACTTTCTTGCTGGGGCCTCCAAATGTTATAGCTGGATAGCAAGAAAGGAGCCATTAACATGCAGAGAGGGTCAAATTTTAAGTCCTTTATTGATGTGACCAAGAGCAGACTAGTGTCCAAAGAACTCTTGACCCTGAACAGAGCGAATAGTGGGTTTTTAAAGGCAAACATATAAACTGTACAGTTTGATTGATATTTCTTGGCAATACATTTGATTAGTAAGGGGTATGGATGGTTACAGAATTTACACAACTAGGGAGTTTTTAACCACCAAGAGGTACAGGAATGTTGGTGTGTGGGATGATTATGGGAAGGTTACATAAGGGAGTTATTCCTAGGTTAATATGGAAGATCTGTTACAAAATGGAGTTACTTATATCAAGCAAGCTATTACAGGTTATTATAGGTTTTTCATTTAGATACTTCATATTTCACACCATGCTGGGATATTTATGTTATGCATTCTTCTGTTAACTCCTATAATATTATATCATATGTATCGCTATACATGCATATCTCCCTTTCTAGAACAATTTTTTTTCCAGTTGAGGCTTGTACCTGTTAGTGGGTGATAAAGTTAACTTAGTGGGTCAAAACCAAATTTTTCTGAATAAAATAGACTTTAAAAAAATCACACAGAGATAAAAAAAAAGAGAGAGAGAATATTGATTCATGAAACTATAGTGCTTTCAGTCAATAAGTCTTTTTCATAAAGCCAAAAATGATAGTTTTAGTCCAAAGTCCTGAATTACAGTTCTTGAACTGTCTCAAGAAAGTTTCCAAGTGCACATTTCTCCATGTATCAGGAGTTTTCTTTCTGGGGCATCTATGACCTTCAAAGCTTCATAATCGCCTTTCTTGTCCAGGTGTCTTTGTTACTTTTCTCTTATCCTGCAGTGTTTATTTCTAACGAAAACTCAAAAGAAGCTTTTAGTGATGTTTCCCAGGCTCTCAGTTTGCTTTCTGTCTTTAGTTAATTTATAATCAAAATATCCAATTAGTATATTATGAATTCAGTGAAAGACCACTCTATAAACGTTAACTTAGAATTTTAACTATTGAATTAAGTAAAAACCTTAACGATTGATCTTCATCTTAAATCTGTGAAAACTATTATAAATCACCTACATAATTCCTAGATAAGTGTTAGAACTTATAATGAATTCATAATGAACTTACTATAAATTTGTGCTTCTAAAAAACCTTATGTCTAAACACTAAACTACATAATTCTAAATCAAATGAGTGACCATATATCATTTTTTACTCAACCAATATCTAGTAACTTACAACCAAGTGAAAGAAAGCATTCTTGATGTGCTTCAGAGTATAACCCTTGCATATGTTAGAAAAGGCCAAATGGCATAGTGGGAAATGGAAAAATGAACCATGACATTTCCAGGTTAGCTGTGAGTACTTCACATAAACATGCCATTTTCTTCTTCCACGACTGCACAGAATTGTTCAGCCATACCAACAGCAAAGACAGAAGACAGAAGGGCCTCAGCTGCCCAGACTCACTTTGCAGCTGGGGGTCCTCAGTGCACCTGGACTTTGTCAATCAGGTGGGCCTCCAAGGCTGGTTCCCAACAGTTACTGTGCATGCATGTTTGTGTGTTAGGGGTTGAATTGTGTCCCTCCAGAATATATATTGAAATCTTAAACTCCTGTGCATTATTTAGAAATAGGATCATTCACTTTGGGAGGCTGAGGTGAGAGAATTGCCTGAACCTACAGGTTCAAGACCAGCCTGAGTGAGACCTCATCTCTACAATAAATAAAAAAAATTAGCCAG
>NW_007041072.1:32644-55274 GCF_000164805.1 Carlito syrichta
AGGAAGGAAGGAAGGAAGGAAGGAAGGAAGGAAGGAAGGAAGGAAGGAAGGAAGATAATTACAGGTGTGATTAAGTTAAGATACAGTCATATTGGAGTAGGGTGGGCCCTTAATCTGATATGACTGGTGCCCTTATTGAAAGAGAAGAGGCCCAAACACAGAAGACACAGGAGGGGACACTGTCATGTGATGACCAAGGGAGAGCTTGACATGCTGTAGCTGCAAGCCAAGGATTGCCAATAAGCCAGGAGGAAACAAAGAAGGATTCCTCCCTGCAGATTTCAGAAGGAGCATGACCCTGCCGGTCAACACCTTGATTTTGAGTTTCTAGCCTACAAAACTATGAGACGATACATTTCTGATGTTTTAAGCCACACAGTTTATGGAACTTTGTGATAGTAACCCTAGGAAACAAATTCATGTGTGCAGATGTGTACTGGTTTGCAAGATAAAATGTATTTCTTACTGTGGGCTCAGTCAAAAAAGCTTGAAACTGTTTTTTAGTTTGTTTCTGTTTTGTTCTTATTTACATTGTATACAATTCAATGTCAGAGGTAACATCTAATTGTTTTTGTGCCTCTGTAACTTGTTCAATGTTTGCCACACAAGAGCTTAGTAGATGGCTGAGATCAAAAAGAAGGCAGTGAGAAGGTGGGAGAAAAGAAAAAGAATAGGAAGGAGAAGAGAGGAAAAGAGGTGGGCAGAGAGGAACAAGGGGAAGAGGAAGGAGAATTAAAAAAAGAGAGAAGAAGTGCTGATTTTGTGCTGACTGTAGAAAAGAAAACTATCTAAGTTTCATAGCACTGTGGAGTTGAATAAATAATAATAAAAGCCTTATTTGGAACAGATTCTAATGACAAAAATAATTTGGTGACTTTCAACTTCTTTTTTTAGCAGCAGAGATACAGTAGTTGAGAGCAAGCATAGGTTTTTATGAAAATAGCCGAAACATTTACAAATTATGCCCTCTGAAAAAATGGTACATTCCCACCCTCCGACTAACTTCAGAAAGTATTTATAAAATGAAGAAGTAATAATACTTCAAAGTACTTTGATACAGCTTCCTCATACTGGGATGAGCCTTAGAACACACAGATAGACTGATGTATAATGAAAGGGCAACTGCATTAGTTGTTCTAGCTACCTAAAGATGACATTTCATGTATCCTGTTTGAAGGATGTTATTTCTCCTCTGTCATGTTTGTCTTTATTTATAATTCCATTTAAAAAAAAAACAAAAAACAAAAAAACAAAACTCTCTTCACTGATTTCTTTTTTTCTTTTTTCTTTTTTAGTTAGAGTCTCACTCCGTTACCCAGGATGGGGTCAGTGGCACACTCATAGCCACCCTACTGTTGACCTACTGGGCTCCAGTCATCCTTCCACCTCAGCCTTCCAAGTAGCCAGAACTACAGGCACGCGCCACCATGCCCTGCTGATTTTTTAAATTGTAGCAACGCCGTCTTGCCAAGTTGCCCCAGCTGGTCTCAAATGCCAGGTCAGGCAATCCACTCCATTTGGCCTCCCAAAGTGCTGGGATTACAGGCTGAGCCACCGAGCCTGGCCCTTTTTACTGATTAAGATGTCACATAAACAGAAAGAGTAAACATTTTAAGATATACCTGGAGGAACTCAAGTCACTCTATGAAAAAGATACCTGCCCCGTGCATGTTTATTGCAGCATTGTTCGCAATAGCAAAAGCATGTGCTGCCCACTGAAAGAGGACTGTGCTGCCCACCGAAAGAGGACTGTATTGAAAAAAGTGGTACATATACAGGATGGAATATTATGCAGCCATAAAGAAGGACAAAATCAGTATTATTGAGTCTATAATACTGCATGATCTATCACAGAAACAAAGAACTGAGTATCACATGTTCTCACTCGTAAGTGGACCTTGAACAATTTTCATAATACTATAAGAAAAGGACTGTCAGTAGTGGGGAATTGTTGGGGGGTGGCGGCAGGATTGGCAGCAGTGGAATTCTGCCAGGGGGTGGAGGCACAACTCATCAACAAGTGTACCTGCATAATGAACATTTGTATACTTAACCCTGAATTGTATCCCCAATCCTTAAAATTAAAAATTAAAACAAATAAAGATATTCATAAGCTGAATTTTAGTATATTAACAAGCTGCCTGCATACTTCTTAGGTTAAAATTGTTGTGGGTATGTTGGAGAACTCCTTCTATATACAAACACCTCCAGATAGTCCTTTCCATTCTAACATGGTGATAGCTACAGAATTGCCGCTTCAAAGTCATTTAATTCGCTTCCAGGTAGCACTGGAGTGCCAGTACATAAAAATGGAGAAAGAAGAAAATTAATAAAAATAATATATTCCATCAGATTACAGCAAGTAGAGGTAAGACTACCTCCTTGCCTCACAGGATTTTAATGATCTTCTCTCTAGATTGCTGAAATGAGAGCTTTGCATGGGCTTACTAACTATCAACATTATTCTCTAGCATATGTTTATGGATGCACATTAGCTGCAATGATAATTTTTTAAAATAAAATTCAGCATAAAGAATTTTCTTGCCCTCAATTTCTGAGTTTACGCTTAGGAAATCATAGGTTAAAAAGAATAATGTAAATGACATTCAACTGTGTACATTTAATGAATTTATTATAGAAATATAGGCTTTCTGAACATCCAGAATATGCAACATCTATAGCCATACAGTGCTCTGTGCTAACTTCTCAGTCTGAATCTGTGGTCTACACAGTTGAGATAAATTACCCAACCAACAGAAGCTTAGATGATGTATTACTACAGACATGTGCTTCTTTATGCCTTCAATCCCAGGCCAAACCCAACTCAAGAAAATAGACTTTCAAAGATTTTTTAAGCCCTGAAATTATAAAATTGAAAGTTATACAGCACTGTAACTATTTACAATGAGAACGATCAGTGATGTTGAAGGAAAAGACAGCTTATTGCTGGCTTACCACTTTGGGTAAAAAATTTGTATTTCATGTCTCAATAGTCCAAATAAGCCTGTCTCCTGGGTGACCAAACCTCAAAATTCCTATAATTCAAGTAAGCAGAAGAGATAGTGTGATACAGTATCTTGTGTTGGGTTTTCATCTGGGACTGGACTAGTAGAGCATTCAGTGCTTTGATATTGCTGTTAAAAAGGTCGGATATATTATTAAATTCTCCTTAGACAGAAATACCAATGGTGAGCCTATCAAGAAGCCAAGAAAACTTTGAAGTGATTTCTTTTTTTTTCCAGCTTTTTGTCAGCTTCAAAGGATGTCAAAATTGAATGTCAAAAATTAGAATATGTGAAATTTATAAAAGTTAAATTGATGTCATTAGCCTCAAAAGGATATCCTGTCAGTTAAAATGTCCGTCCAACCAGAAGGTTTTGCTCTCCTAGATTTTTCACCATAGTAGTTCCATTTGTTTCCTGTTAAAAAATGCTGATTTGGTTTTCATTTCTATGTGTCAGAAATAAATATGAAAGCAATATTTCTTCTACATTTTAGACATAGCCAGCAAAGTAATAGGGAACTGCTGCCTTTAAAATTAAGAGCTCTTACTCTTTTTAGAAAGAAACTGGAAATCACAGGCATAATTTGAACATATACAGTCACATGAATAATCTACATAAGGTTTGGAACCTTGAAAAGAGTCAAGATACAAAGTGATCTAATACTGAAATTTGGGTCTTAGAACCTGTGCAAAAAAAAAAAAAAAAAAAAGCATTCTACCAGAGGCAGCAAGGAAGAGGAAAAAACAGAGGAACAGAGCCTGAAGGTCCAACCAAGAAGACCGAGATAAACTACTAGGCCAAATGATATCTATGGAAGACAAATATTATGTCCAAGTGCCAGACAGAAGGAAAAGACACGTTAAGACTAGAGACTAGAGTGTCTAGTAGAGCAAGTATCCCGAGCAGTGATTTTCAATGCATACAATGAATTCTGCTGAAGCAATTCTTTGTTTCTGGAGCCCAGGTTCTCAAGTGTCTGCCTTTTTCTTCATTTTGACTCCGTTCTCCTTCTCTGCAAAGACAGTTTCACTAATTACTCATCTCTATGTGTTAAAATGATAGAACTCAGGAGTTCACGGTGTGACTTTCAGTCCAACAGCCTTCTAATCATTGAATACAGTTAGCTGGTATGTGTTGATAAACATTCTTAAGAAATAAGAACAGTCCTGAGAAACTGTTTTTAAAGAAACTAAAAGGTCCTGAATATAATTAAGTCAAGATCTTTAAAAATAAGAGAACAAGTAGTACTTTAATTATTTCTCCTTAATAAGATGCTTCCCTCTCTCTCTCCATATATATGTATGGAGAAGTTTCTTGACAGACTTTAAAGATTTTTCAATTTCATATATGTGTATGTATATATATATATATACATATATATGTGAAAAATCTTTAAAGATTTTTCAATTTCATATATGTGTGTATATATATACATATATGAAAAATCTTTAAAGATTTTTCAATTTCATATATGTGTGTGTATATATATAAATACATATATGAAAAATCTTTAAAGTCTGTCAAGAAATGTCTCTCTCCATATGTGTGTGTGTGTGTGTGTGTGTGTGTGTGTATGAAATTTGAAAAATCTTTAACGTCTGTCAAGAAGGTAACTCCTCTCAAAGGCAAGTACTGTGTCACTTCAGCTAGTCACAGGTCTTAATAATTATGAGTAAGTATACCTGCTTTGCCCACAGGTCCTGCAAAGAGCAATTCAAAGTATTTTATGACTTTATAATCCCAGTCATGACTAATCTAAGTCAGCAGTGAACAGTTCATGCAATACCAAAAAGTCTATTTGCTAGTCAGCAGCCAATATTATCTTTCATAAGAACTTATATCAATACACATCCTAACTGCATTCAGTGGATAGAAGGCTCTTGTACTGAAAGTCACCGTGAACCCCTGAGATCTACCATTTTAGCACATAGAGATGAGTAAATAGTGAAATTATCTCTGCAGAGAAGGAGAATGGAACCAAAATGAAGAAAGAGGCAGACACTTGAGAACCCGGGCTCCAGAAACAAAGAATTGCTTCAGCAGAGTTCATTGTAGTCATTGAAAATCACTGCTTCAAACTATTTCCCATTCCACTGATATTCATATTCCTTTTCTTTTATCTCCCATGCTCTTTAAGATAATGAAGAATATTCTCTATAATACTCAAGAGAAGAAGAAACCTATTTCTTTATGTCACAAGATGAATTTTAACTGAGTTATGAAAAAAAAATCAAGCAGAACAAAGACAATTCCATATTTCCACAGCAAAATAAATAAATGGATAATTTTGCTTCTGGACTTTCAGGAGACTACAAGATTTAAAAGAAAAATATCTTAGGCCTAAAAGAAAAATATTTTTAATGATCTTTGGCTGCAATATAGGAAAAAAGATTACAAAGGAGAAAAAGACCTATTTTATCAGAGTCATCTCTAGGTTCCACATAAAGGCGCAGCAATAAGCATTCAAGCAGAGCCACATTTAAATGGCATATTTGACATCTGACAATCATTTGGAACTTTTATTTTTTCCAACAAAAATAAACAGCAAGAATTCATTCTTCTTTCTCAGTGGGAAAGAAATCTTTAGAAGAACATGATGACCAAAAACCTAGAGGCATCATTCTGTATAGAAGAACAGCAGGCTAGCTGTGTCATAGCTGATGTGGCACTAACCGTGCCATCATGAAGATTTTAATAAACCCAATTCTTCAGAGAACACAGAGCACAAAGGACAATTCATATCAACTTGAAAGAACCAGCAAAAAGAAAATAACTAAAAATGTTAACTGTGTTCTCACCTGAAAAGTCTTGTTCATTGCTTCAACAGAACAGATGTCTTGGTGGTTGAGTTTATCGGCTTGTACTAGGAGAGTTTTTCTGCGAGTAAAGTCAGGCTTAAAATTATGATAATAAATACAATGTTAGCAGCATATCCATAAAGAGTGAACGCTCCTTCACAGAAAATTCTGTAAAGGAACAGTTTAAGCTAAATTTAAGTACTAATATTTTAGCCAAAACACACAAAAAGAGCCCATTAAGTACCAATGTCTATTCATAACTACACCTGGATGGGAAGTTTTTAACTCTGAATCTTAAGAATTTTATTTTAACTCCAAAAAGACTTTTGGAAGGTCTAAATCTAATGATGACATAATAATTGCTCATAATTAACTTAAACATAAATGTGTATAATGGCACGGAAATATTATTGTGTAGATGGGTATTGGGTGGGGAAGACCATGTCATATGGAGGTTAAGATAGACAAATTTAGACAGAGATTTGTTGAGTAACACACATTAGCAGCACGAGCTTGAGCAATTCAGTGTACCATCCCAATTTTCTCTTTATAAAAGAGGAATAATGAGAGTCCCTACTTTATGCTGGGAAAATTAAGCAAAATAAGTCAATTAGTATCAATGTAATTCTTAACTCACACTATGTACTTACTACGGCAGCATGTTGATAATGATGAGGATGATGGTGACTACCACAATGGCATAAATCTTAAGGTCCCCTTCATTAGGGATCTTCATTATAGATCTGCCCTAATCTGGTTTCACTATTTGCTCTCTCCCATCTCCTAACTCTATCATTGTGTTCCCCCCATTTCTTTTTTTCAATGGTGTTTCATACATGGAGAACATTTGCCAGTTCAGTGCCTACTACTCTTTGTCTTTGCATTACAAATGTGTAAAATTCTCTTTAACCATAGTCCCTATAGTGATTTTTATTTGTCTTGTAAAAGAAAGCTGATTGCTAGCATAGGAATGATGTATTTCCTTTTGTTTGAAATTGCAGTCCTTTTTTTTTTGGCCCATGCACTCTGGTATGAAAGTGTCCACATTCCTTTTGTAATCCACCTGATAACAAATTCCCCAATTGTGTCAAAACATGATTCTTCCTGTGTGATGCTTGTCCCTGACAGTTCAATTATATCATGGTCATTATGCTGTGCACTAAATCAGGCCCACATTAGGCTCAAATGTCTTGCCCTATCAATTGCTTGTTAAATTGGATCATGAAGATAACATATTATAGTGCCATATCAGGAAACCTTTGGACAATCGTTCTTCAGTCCACTGGTATTTTGGCCATTATTTATATTAAAAGGCTTCCTCCATCTAGGAATTCATGAACTTGATCTAGTATTTGTAAGAGACCACTGTGTTGCAAAGCTCAGGCTATTCAAATTTCATGTGCTAATTTACACAAATTAGAATAATAAAAAACCAAAAACATAAGAGTCACTTCAATTTATTTAGCTCTATGTTTCCACTTGATCCCAGGCCTGCCTGGGCAGGCAAGACCTCATCTCTACAATAAATCAAAAAATCAGTCAGGCGTGTTAGCGCTCGCCTGTAATTCCAGCTACTCGGAAGGCTGAAGCGGAAGGATCGCCAGAGCCCAGCAGGTCGAGGCTGCGGTGGCCGGGAGCAGCCACTGCACTCCAGTCTGGGTGACAGAGTGAGACTCCAACTCAAAAACAAACAAAAAAACAAACCAACAAACATTATTTTCAATTATATTGGCTTTTCAAGAAAAGGTGGGTCAACTGAATTTCAAGGGAGTCATCTGTGGGCATGCCTACAGAGGTAGACCATGAGGACACTCAGCCTATCTATTTTTCCTAAGTCAGGGGTATAGTCTCCACTGCTTTGATATTTCACATCTCAGTGAAAGAAACTACAATAGCCAAAAACTCAAAAAGCAATGAAGGTAAGAGCTGATTATTAATTAATGTTATTTTTAAGTTAATTAATGTTATTTTTAAGTTAATGTTATTTTTAAGTTAAAAAATGCTTTTTAAATCTTTAAAATTATTTCTGTCTTAGAGTTTTGCACACTTTACTAATTACTAATTACCTGCTTTAAAAATAGTACTATTAATAAATTAGGCTCTGTCAAGAATAATTAAGTTTTTCCTGGTCTTTAGTGTTAATTCTCTAACACAAAAATGAAAAAGCAATGGGTTATAAGTCAGGAGATTTAGTTTCTAGGTGCTAAAATTAGAGATTAAAAAAAATGGATGCCGTAAAACCACATACACATTCCCATTGAAAATCAAGCAATTAAAATAATGAGGAAACTGTTAAATGGGGGAAGACAGGTGAATATGGCAAAAGTGATTGAACTTTGCCACCAGAAAATCTGCACTGCCCATCTCCAACTCCACTCTTTCTCAGGTCCTGTGAGAAAAAAGAACAACACTAGAAAAGCAAGCAAATGGTCAATGCTATAATCAGTGATTCTCGTTCTATACGTGGCTTAATCCACAGGACATAGAACAAAAACAATGAACCACCTTAACCAGCTCTTAGGCCAGTGAACCACCTTAACCAGCTCTTAGGCCAAATGTGGTAGAGTCAGCCTGGGGCATTAAGCCTCCATTGGTTATTCTTTTCATGCTTTTTTTCTGTCCAGGTAATGGAGAGTGGTCCTGCTACAGCATGCACTCCATTCCTCTTTCCTCAGAGTACAAGATAACTTCTGATTTGAGAAGACACAATCCACTTACAAAAAATAAGCTGTTGAGAAGGCAAATAATGGCAAAGTACAGGTGTCCAGGAAGTGGAGGGAATTAGACAGTAAAACAAGAGGAAGAATAAGTTCTACAATTTCTAGTTATAGCCATAGCCCCCATTAAAAAATTTCAGATGTTGTTTTCTCTACTGTCTCTATTCCCTAGGTTTTTCCCCCCCTTTATTAAGCAAGTCTTGATTAGGTTATACTATTTTTGGCCCTTTTTATAAACTAATTATAATATTTTGTTTTCTGTTTTCTGTAAAAACTTTCATGTTGATCGCTAGTATTTCCTGATTTTCCTATATCTATAGAAAGACCAGCTTTATGAATGCTAAAGAGGTGATTCCTGATATATTATTAGACATGTTATTAAGGGATACTTATGTGCACATTGCTTTCTTTCCCCATGAAGACATGACTGAGATCTTCAGTTATAACATTATGTTGATACTTGTAAACATTCCCCCAAGTAGAAACACTTACATTGATTGTCCAAGCACTTCCAGTATGCATATGAAAATCTGAGCAACTTTGCAAAAATTTAGCCATTTTCCCTCAACTTTTTAAAGGCCTTGACTTTGCAGAAAGCATTACCAGTGTAGAAATTTTGTACAAAAACTAAGGACAAGAAAAAAAAGGCATCAAGACATCCCACTTCTTGTCTTATTCTATGTACTCACCTCAAATATGTTGCATTAGATATCACTGACTACCATACATCAGAGAAATCTAAATAGTAAGCTTAAATGGGTGGTTTCTTACATATTTCCCCACTGAAATATCTAATCTTTCTTTTTGCAACTTTGTTTTAGAATGTTTTATTATTAAAGGTTGTGTATGTTTAAAATTGTGAGGTTTCCTTTGAGTACAACTTTATCTCAAAAATGTTTTCATTATCCTTATTTCTAAATATTCTATGTTTTTACTTTATTTTTTGCAATGTGTGTTTTTAAAATTTTTTAAATGGTTATAAATATTTTACTTGTTTTGATTGTTAATTTATGGTTTTATTATTATATTTTCAGGAAACAGTATTATGGGTTTAAAGTTAACATTTAGAGGAATATTTCTTGGGAACTTGAAAAGAAAGCAAATTCCCTGTTATCATATCAGGATATATGTCTGTTAATTTCACTTTATTAAATATTTATCTACTAATTTCCACCATGCTCTTTGAGGAAAAAAACTTAAGAAAAAATTTGAATTCAGATGTTTCTAAGTGGGCTTAAGAAGTGCAAGAACAATTCTATTTGATGGACACTATTGCCTTTACTTCTATTTTTTTCAGTGCTCCTAAGAGCTATCTTGTTCTAGGAAAGAATAAAGTCTTTCATTTGAGGAAGAGCTGTATTTTTAGAATAGCTATGTTGAGGAATGGGAAATGGAAGAGGTTACAGACAAAAAGACAGTCTTGGCCACAAGGATGTCCTAAATTAGGTTGAAAGACAGGTATTTATCAGAACAGAAATAAACATGATCATGCCATTTTTGTGGGCATGCTTCATCACTCTTGGTTTAGCAATGGTGCTGGATTGATTTAAGATTGAGCTTTTACCAGACAGGAGGGCTGAAAGGGAGCTGAGACATAAGTACTTATGTATAATACCTATATCTATGCTGAATAGCAAAAGAGGAAAAGCCAGTAAAGATCTGTAAAATGGGATAAAATGGAGGGATTGGTGAGAAGAAAATTTCATGTAATTTGTAGAAGAGATTTAGGTGAAAAACTAGAATGATTAAGCTAGAATAATAGGAAATCCCAGGCATAAAGTTGCATGCTATTTTCTTTTTAAATACTTTGGAGGTGAAACCAATAATGGCATAATGACAATAACTCTATGAAAGACCATGAGAATCTGTACTAGGGAAATAATGAAATAATAGAACAGAGAGAGCTTCAAAGCTTTTTAGAAGATACAAATGATAATGCTAATAGATACAATTGGTAAAGTTTTGCTTATGAGGAGTAAGGAGAAAGAAGGCATTTGGCTTAACTTCAAAAGTCTACATGAACCACGGGAATTCAGAATGAGTATGTTTGAGACACAATGAGTTTGAAGTTTATGTTTTCTCTCAGACTGTAGTTCCATCGGGTAGGGTCCTTCTTTGTCCTACTCTCCATGATTTCTCATCATTATCCACAATGCTCGGATCATAGAACATAGCAAATGTTCAAGAAATATTTGTTGACTGAAAGAATTAAAGGGAACATAAGTGGGCAATACATACATATGTATATATAATGTTTAATAAGTAAAAATATTTTAGTAGGCACATACAATAATACCTTGGAGACTAAAAGGTTCAGTCATGCCTCCGAGACATTGTGAGTTCAACTCTAGACCACCACAATAAATCAATGTAGCAATCAATGAGGTCATACAATGTTTTTGGTTTCACCAGTGCATACAAAGAGAGTACTGTACTGTAGTCTATTAAGTGGACAATAGCATTATATCTTAACAACTATGTATATACATAATTTTAAAATACTTTAGCCGGGCTCGGTGGCTCAGCCTGTAATCCCGAGCCTTTGGGAGGCTGAGGTGAGTGGATTGCCTGAGCCCGCGGGTTCGAGACCCGCCTGGGCAGCGAGACCTACAATAAATCAAAAAATCAGCCAGACGTGGTAGCGCATGCCTGTAATTCCGGCTACTTGGAAGGCTAAGGCGGAAGGATCACCGGAGCCCAGCAGGTCGAGGCTGCGGTGGCCAGGAGCGGCCACTGCACTCCAGTCTGGGCGACAGAGTGAGATTCCAACTCAAAAATAAATAAATAAATAAATAAAATAAAATACTTTATTGCTAAAAATGCTAATGATTATGTAAATCATCAGCAAGTCATATTTTTCTGCTGGTATAAGGTCATGCCTTGGTGTTGATGACTGCTGATTAATCAGGGTGGTGGTTGCTGAAAGTTGAGATGGCTATGACAATTTCTTAAAAAGAAAATAGCATGAAAGTTGCCACATTCATTGACTTTTCCCTTCATGGAAGATTTCTTTGTAGCAGGTTTGTTAGCATTTTACTCACAGTAAAACTTCTTTCAAAATTGGAGTCCACCTTCTCAGACTTAGCCTCTGTTTTATCAACTAAGTTTATGTGCTATTCTACATCCTTTGTTGTCATTTCAGGAATGTTTATGGTCTCTTCACCAAGAGTACATTTTATAGCATAGGATGCAACTTCTCATTCATGCACGTTTTATCATAAAATTGCACAAATTCAGTCACATATTCAGGTTCTACCTCTGATTCTGACCCTCTTGCTATTTATGCTACATCTGCATGAAAGTCCCAAATTCCTCAAAGTTATCCATGAGGATCGGAATCAATTTCCTCCAAACTCCTGTCAATGTCGATATTTTTACCTCCTTCCTTATATCACAAATGTTCTTAATGACATTTAGAATGGTGAATCTTTTCCAGGAATTTTGAAATTTGCTTTGTCCAACAAAGGAATCACTATCTATGGTAGCAATAGCCTTACCAAATGTATTTCTTAAATATTACTTGAAAGTTCGAATTAGTTGTTGATACATAGACTGCAGAATCGGTGCTGTGTTAGCAGGCATGAAAACAATATTAATGTCCTTGGACTTCTCTTTCAGAGCTCTTGGGTGACTAGGTTCATCGTCAATGAGCATAATATTTGGAAATAAATATTTTTTGAGCAGAAGCTCTGAACAGTGGGCTTAAAATATTCACTAAACTATGCTGTAAACACGTGCTCCCATACAGGCTTTTTTTCTCATTTATAGTCACAAGTAGAGTATATTTCGCATGATTCCTAAGGACTGTAGAATTTTCAGTGAATACTGGCTTCAATTTAAAGACACCAACTGTATCAGACCCAAAGAAACAAATCAGCTTGTCCTTTGAAGTTTTGAAGTCACACATTGACGTCTTCTTTTTAGCCATGAAGACCTGAATGCTATCTTCTTCCAACAGAAGGCTATTTCATCTACACTGAAAATCTGTTGTTTAGTAGAGCCACCTCCACTAATTGTATTAGCTAGATCTTCTAGATAACTAGCTTTTATATCAGCATTTGCTGCTTCACCTTGTACTTCTATGTTATGGAAACAGTTTCTTTTCTTAAACCTCATGAACCCATCTCTGCTAACTTCCTTGCTTCTTTCAGCCTTCATAGAAATGATGAGAGTTAGGATCTTTCTCTGAAATAGGCTTTGGCTTAAGGGAAGGATATTGCTGGTTTGATCTTCTATCCAGACCCCTCAAATTTTCTCCATATTAGCAATAAGTCTCTTTGACTTTCTTGCCATTTGTGTCTTAGCCAGAGTAGCACTTTTAATTTTCTTCAAGAACTTTTCCTTCACAACTTGACTAACTGTTTGAAATAAGAGGCCTAGCTTTTGGCCTACCTCAGCTTTTAACATGCTTTCCACATTAAGCTTAATTATTTCTATATTTTGATTTTTATCTTTTGATCTTTAAGTGTTTCACTTGAACACTTAAAGATGATTGCAGGGTTAATAATTGGCAAAATTTTAATATTTTTGTGTCTCAGGGAACAGAGAGGCCTGAAGAGAGAAAGAGAGATGGGAAAATAGTCAGGGATGGAGCAATCAGAAAGCATACATATATTGATTAAGTACTCTGTCTTATATGGGTGTGGTTTGTGGTGAGCCAAAACAGTTAGTGTAGTAACATCACAGATCACTGATCACAGATCAACATATCAGATATAATAACAATTTAAAAGTTTGAAATATCTTGAGAATAACCATAATGTGACAGAGACATAAAGTAAGCACATGATGTTAGAATGACACTGATTGCTCAATGCAATCATTTACAAACCTAAAATTTGTAAAACAGAACAAAACAATATCTGTAATAAAGCAAAGTGCAATCGAATGAGGTATGCCTATATAATACAGTAATATTTAATTACATAAATAATCCATACTCTGAGGAGTAAAAAGACAGAGGTTGCAAAACTGTTTTGATTTAAGTACAATAAATTCCTTTTCGTAAATAACAATTTATTAAATAAGTATCAATAAACAGCATTGTGTATATTTGGGTGGTTTAACAATAAATGATTTTTTAAATTTTCTCATTCACAATCATTTCTATTTTTAAATGTTTACAATAGACATAACAATGTGTTTGAAAATTTTTTTGTTTACTTTTGCTTTTATTAAAGGTGAACAGAAGCCAAATTAAAATCAAACAGAAACACTTCTGCTATAGTCACTAACCAATCTGAAAATATTCTAAGCAGCAAGCAAACATTATATTTCATTAATGCTGCTTCCAAGAATGGACAAGATAACTTTCTAAGGGGAAACCACTGCTTAAAGAGGAAATAATTGAGCACTGTGGGTTTTTTTATTTTTATTCTTGATTAGTTTAATTTTGCTTTGTTTGGACAACTAAATCTTTTTTGTCAAATTTGTTAGTCACAATAATAATAACCATCTCAGCCGGGTTCGGTGGCTCAGCCTGTAATCCCGTGCTTTGGGAGGTTGAGGTGAGTGTATTGCCTGAGCCCGCGGGTTCGAGACCTGCCTGGGCAACTTGGTGAGACCTCATCTCTACAATAAAACAAAAATTTACCTGGGCGTGGTAGCACGCGCCTGTAGTTCCAGCTATTTGGAAAGCTGAGGTGGAAGGATCGCTGGAGCCCAGCAGAGCGAGGCTGAGATGGCCGGGAGTGGCCACTGCACTCCAGTCTGGGTGACAGAGTGAGACTCCAACTCAAAAAATAAAAAATAAAAAAAATAAATAATAATAATAACCATCTCTGTCAGATAGATTCTTATTTTCATTTAATCATTTTCTCAATAGCAGTCTATGTGATAAATTTGTTGCAAAACATCTTAAAAACATTAAAAATTGTTTGTCCCTTCTCACATATCTAACTCATGAATTTTTCTTTCCACTTTCTAAGAACTTACATGTCCTAAAACAATTTTCATCATCTTAGGTATTAATATCTTTTTATTTCTTTGCATTTGTTTGTGGGGACTAAAAAATATAGGAGATAAAAAACACGGCATATTTCATGTATATGTAGAATCTAAATAGGCACAAAGATGGAAATAATAGACACTGGGGACACTAATAAGGGGGTAGGTGAGGTGGGGAACTAGGGTTCAGAAATTACCCATGAAGTCCTATGTTCACTATCTGGAGAATGGGTCACTTGAGACCCTATCCCCACCACTACGCTGTATGTCCATGTAGTAAACATGCATGTGTATCCCCTGAATCTAAGATTTAAAAATAATATATATGAAGAATATATATAAGAATATGTGTGTGTTTGAGATAAAAATGAGATTGTCAAATTCTAGTAAGAATTATAGAGTAGTTGAGTTTAAATGGACTTCAGGATTCTCTCCACTAATTTATTTTGAATGAAGATAAGAGATTGAAAATAAATTGCAAATTAGTGCCTACGTTGCTAGTTAATGTCTGCATCAGCAGTCAGTACCTATATTGCTAGTTAGAGCCCTTTTTCACTTTTTGTTACTATGACTACCTCCTTCAGAAAGAGGAATTTCATCATTATAAAATCTACATGCTAAATAACAAGATCTCAAAGATTTGATAATGACAAAATTTAATTTTAGTCACACTCATTTTTATTCTACTAATTAATTTTTAAAATATTATCAAATAATTTTAATCATCTCCTTTTGTTAAGTGGTTTTCTACTTTCAGTTGATGGAGAGCCAAGTAATTGTCATAAAGATAGAGTTGTTTTATGAAGACAAAGCATGCCATCATTTTAAATGCACTTAGAAAACTTTTCCCTGAGCTGGGCATGGTGGCTCACAACTGTAATCCCCACACTTTGAGAGGCTGAGGCAAGGATTGCCTTAACCTGTGAGTTCGAGATCAGCCTGGGCAACATGGTGAGACCTTTCTCTACAATAAATAACAAAATTAGCTGGGCATGGTGGCACTTGCCTGTAGTTCCAGCTACTTGGAAGACTGAGGCAGAAGGATCGCCTAAGCCCAGCTGGTCGATGCTGCAGTGGCCGTAAGCAGTGTGCCACTACACTCCAACCTGGGTGACAGAGTGAGACTCTGACTCAAAAAAAAAAAAGGAAGTTTTTCCCAAGGAGTTCCACCAGAATTTTTTAAAATGTTTTTAATCATGTCAATTAACAGTCAGGATATAAACAAGCCCTCTGAGCTTCCTCTTCTTTGTTTCCTTTGGGAAGAGATTGCCAAAACTACAGACAACACAAACATACATAGGGAGATAAGCTATTTTATTAGAAAATTCAAAAGAGTGGTTTTAAATCCCTCAAAGTGCTGGCTTCTCTCTTGGAAAATAGAAAAATGAATAGAATTATTTAAAAAATCACTGTTATTTCTCTATTGGATACCAATATTTTGATCACTTTTAAAGACCATGATCCTTTACCACAATGGCAGTACCTTTAACTGGCATTAAATAAATGGCATTTATAAGAAGGATTTATAATTGCATTAACTCTCTTTGAAATAATAAATAAAGCTCCACCATAAAGAAGAATCCTATTATTAATTGATCCTTTGCATTTAACAGCAATAAGAAAACACAGTAAATAATAACTGATTTTACCTTGAAGCTTATAAAATTATAAAACTGCTTATAGAGATTAGCTTTTTAATTAATGGTGTGTTCATCTCTGTATTTGTTTAATGCCAGAAATGTTTGACTTGCTCACTAAAGTCTACCAACAGCCACATTTCCATTTGACTACATCCTTAGTTACTGTTATTTATTAAAGATGCTACAACCAATTTTTAGAAGATAGATAGAAAGCCTTTGGGACTCTTCAATTAAAATGTTTTGTGGTTCCAAAACCCTCAGGACAAAAGTAAAAGAAGTTATGACTTGCTTCTAAATGTTAGTGAATGAAATGGAATATAGTGAAAAGGAAAGAGATTGCTTTTCTAGCTCCATTGTAAAAACAATGAGATTGTTAAATACAAAGAATTTTTTTCATTTTTATTTTAAAGATGTGGAGTACAATTATTAAAAGCTAAATCATGATTCTCATAGAGATGAAAAATGAACACACGGTAGTCGTTTCATTAACTCATTATTAAATGAAGAGTCAGTTCAAACAAAAATTCAAAGATAGGGATATTCATAAACCAGAAATAATTGACATGCATTTACAAATGAATGTAAAATTGTTGTTTTCATAGAGGAAGTGAGGTTGTCCCTCCATGAACCAAATTATTTGCACCACTATAGACAAGAAATATTTACATTGCTATATAAAAACTAAAGAGTTGTAAAACAACTCAAAAGTAATGAAAGGCACACCGTCTTTCATATAATCAGAATCAGATAACAGAATGACGTGTTATAAAAAATGTATAGAATTCATGGAGACATGCATTTTTTTCCCCTAAAAGCAAATACAAAAAACCATGGACATAAAAATAAAGTCTAAGGACATAATCAACTCAGCAAAGAGGACAAGACAGCAGAGATTCAGAAATGCAAAGTAGAATATTCCACTAAGGTACATAGTTTATACCATTACTACTTTTTTTTTTTGAGTCTGTGTCTCACTGTCACCCAGGCTGGAGGGCAGTGGCACACTCATGGCCACCGCAGCCTCAACCTGCTGCTCTCAGGCAGTCCTTCCACTTCAGCCTTCCAAGTAGCTGGAACTACAGGCGTGCACCATCACGCCCAGCTAGAATTTTATTTATTGTAGAGATGAGGTCTCGCCAAGGTGCCAGACTGATCTCGAACCCATGAGCTCAGGCAGTCCTCTCTCCTCCACTTTTCAAAGTGCTGGAATTGCAGGCGTGAGCCACCGTGCCTGGCACTTCTAACTACATTAGAAAATACTAGCTACTATCAGTGATAGAAAAGTAATTAAACATCCTGCTTTCTAATCTCCAATAAACTGATATTTGCTTCTAATTGAAATCAATTTATAGGATTGAGTGGGAGGAGGTAAAAATGCATCTCATCCTAATACAAAAAAAACTTCAGGAAATTTGCATGGAGAAGAAACTATGACGTTACTTTCATGGTATATGAACATTATTGTCACTGTGATTTTTCTCATAACACCCTTGAAGAAATTTTTAATCCCATTACTTTTGACTGTAGCTTTTGCTAGCAAAATACCAGCCTAGATTTTATATAAAAGGATAACAGGACCCTGAATGCTGTAAGGTAAAATGAAAGGATTTGACTTATTAGCACTTATTTAAATACAACATATTAGAAAATCTTTCTCAAAGATGAAACAAATGGCTGTGTTGTGGAATAAACAAAGACTGCCTGGAATATAATTATCTTAAGTAAGAAAAGATGAAGGGAAACCGACTGCTGAGCAATATAAATACAAATGATTTTCTTCACAGTAAATCAGTGAGCACACATAATATTATAACTGAATGAATGAGACCTTCCTATGCTCTGGCAGTTTACAATCAACTTTGGGAGAGGCACATTAAATTAAAAAGTAGCAATGAGACTGGAAAAAAGACCAGTACTCTATGGGAGATATGCTGGTCATTCTATGAGGGAGAACCCCCAAAAAACAGAATTATTTTTTTTTTGAAGGGTGGACCTCTTGTAGTGCAGGCCTTCCCCTCTAGGTAAGTGTTCTGGGAACCCATCAGCATCAGTGTGCCAGCTGGCATTATTGTGAGAGGTTGCATTCAGCTTCAGTGAGTTTTTTGTTTTTGTTTGTTTGTTTTACATTCTTTCAATGCATTTGCCCATTTCATAATGGGTGATTTATGGGTGCACCTGCCCACACTGTGTTGAATGTTTAGCGTATTTTTTTTTTTTTTTACCAAAAATGGCATGACTCCCATACCTCACCTTCCCTATTCCCCTGATCTCACCCTGAGTGATTTCTTTTCCCCCCGGCTAAGTCCCAAGGGAAAGGTTTTGCTGATATGGAAGATTTGAAACAAAAAACAAAAACCGCAGAAGCACTAAAAGGCATCAAAATTGATGAGTTCAAAAAATGTTTTGAGCAATGAAAAAAGTGTCTCAATAGGTGTACTGCATCAAATGGAGAGTACTTTGAAGGTGACTAAAGTTTAAACATGTAAGAACAAATACACAACTTTTTTTAATAAATAAATTCCAGGCGGTTTTTTTTTGGGGGGGAGGGGTTCCTCCTCATATAACATCACTCATTACAGTGTACACACTTGATGGTTATCTGCAAGGGCAATTCCAGGACCCAACATGGTCACATTTCACTGGTCACACTTTTTTGCACAGAAAGGAACAGAAAGAAAAAATCACTAGGGAGGAATGTTATGTCAAATAATCAAGAATTTGAAATAATCTGGAAATCTGCCTAACGCTGAGGTGTCATAAACAGTTTATTTTTATGGGAACACAAAAAATCAAACTTATTTCGATTTTGATCAGATTCACAGCAAGGTATGTATTTCAACTACCCGAAATGAACATAAAGATTATGTTCACAAAGCAATCTTAATTTCTTATCTTGTAAATTGATGCTTTCTTCCCTTCTTGAATGAACTCCCATTAGGAGGCTAGAAGAGCTGACAGCAAACACCAGTTTTCCCACTACTTATTTTTTTCTTAATAGCACCTGCTAGATAAAATTTGGAGAAGTCTCCAACACTCACCCCCTCACCCTATAGTCCCCAATCCATTTACATGTCTCACTCATTACATCATTCACCTCCCCTCTCCCACCACAAGGCTTATAAGCAATTCTCTGGATATTGAAAATCCTAATCAGAATCTTTCTTTGGGATTAGAGATGTGTGTCTCTACTAGTGTTTAAATGTGTTATATGACCCCATCAAAAGGAAGGGTCATACAGAAGGTCAATTTTTAGATCTCTTAGGAATTGTCACGTTGTTTTCCCCAGAGGTTGTGTTATGACCGAGTAAGTGAGAAGAAGTTACACCAGTGAACTGAGCTTAATTAGAGTTCTTTATTAACGTGCGGGTCAAGAGTAGGCAAACGCCAGAAAAACTCTTGACAAATCGGTGCAGTTTGTGACAAGCTTTTATAGGTAAAATTTGCAGCATTGGTTACGTAGCAACTTAATGACCATGGCAACTATTAACTAACAACTTGGCAACAAAAATGGGAACTTTGATTGTTAGGGAGCTTTGATTAATTTCATGTCCTAGGTATGGCCAGTGCCCAGAAAGTCCCTGGAGTTCTGCCATTAAGATATAGTTTAAGGTAGTTACATAGAGACAAGGAAGAAGAATCATTACACAATGGAGTTACCTTGGTTAGGTCACTAACAGAATATAAGAACAAACTCTGAAAATGTCAAAGCTTAACATTTGATTTCAGTTAACAAAGCATACAATTACATGGAACTTATGGTGACGGAGTTCTGTAACGGTCAGCAGGCAATGGTCAGCATAACTTGCCCAAAGGAGACAAAGTTGGAGGTCTGTGGTCATGGGAACATTACTGTAATTACACATAGGCATTGATTCTTCGGTCAGGCAGGTAACTAAGATGAAAGTTTTAAACAAAATGGAGTAAGCTGGTTAATATTATTATTTTGCTAGCAATTTGATTTTATTAACTGATTTAGCTTATTTCAGTTGTACTAGTTTACAATCCCACCAACAGTGTAGAAGCGTTACCGTCTGCCCCCCGCAGCCTCTCCAGCATCTGTTGTTTTTTGAGTTATTGATTGACTGGAGTTAGGTGGTATCTCAGTGTGATTTCAATTTGCATTTCTTTGATGACTAGTGAGGCTGAGCATTTTGTCATGTATCTGTTAACTGCTCATATGTCTTCTTTTGAGAAGTGTTTATTCATATCATTTGTCCATCTTGTAATGGGGCTGTTTGTTTTTTTCCTTTTAACATGTTTGAGTTCTTTGTAGATCCTAGATTTAGGCCTTTGTCAGATACACAGTTGGCAAATATTTTTTCCCAGTCTGTAGGCTGTCTCTCTTCTCTTGATGGTTTCTTTGGCTTTGCAAAAGATTGTCAGTTTGATGAGGTCCCACTTGTCTATCTTATCTCTTATGGCATGGGCACTTGGAGTTTTGATCAGGAATTGGTTGTCAATTCTAATTTCCGTAAAGGTGTCTCCTGCATTTTCTATGGACCTTACAGTTTGATGTTTTATGTTTAGGTCTTTGATCCATTTAAAGTTGATTTTTGTGTGTGGTGATAAATAGGGGACTTGTTTTAATCTTCTGCATGTGATCAGCAAGTTTTTCCAGCACCATTTACTGAATAGATTCTCCTCTCCCCAGTAGTTGGTGGTGGAGGCTTTGTCAAAGATTAGTTTGTTGAGAAATTGAGGTTTTGCTTCTGGAATCTCTATCTTGTTCCATTGGTCCATTATGCCTATTCTTGTACCAATACCAGACTGTTTTGATTATTGTAGCCTAATAGTAAAGATGAGCTCTGGAAGTGTGATAACACCCACTTTGTTTCTTTTTCTGAAGGTTTTATTTTTTTATTTTTTTTTTGCTATTCATGGTCGTTTGTGTTTCCACATGAATTCCTGTATTGGCATTTCCAGGTCTGAGAAGAATGCTACTGGGTATTGTGTTAAATCTGTAGATTGCCTAGGGTAGGATGGACATGTTGACAATGTTGATTCTTCTAATCCATGAGCATGGAATATTTTTCCTTTTGCATGTGTCATCTTTGATTTCTTTGAGCAGTGTTTTGTAGTTTTCATTGTAAAGGTCTTTCCCTTCTCTGGTTAGGAAGATGTTAAGATATTTGATTTTTGTGTGTGTGTGGCTATTGTTAATGGGATTGTGCTTTTTATTTGAGTTTCTGTTTGTTTATTGTAGGTGAATAGAAATGTGACTGTCTTTTGTACATTTATTTCATACCCTAAGGCTTTGCCAAAGTCCTTTATCAGTGCGGGAGGTTTTTGACAGATTCTCTTGGGTTTTCGTGGTATAGAATCATGTCATCTATAACTTAGCTTCCTCTTTTCCTATTTGGATACTCCTGATTTCCTTCTCTCATCTTCTCTAGTTTGGACTTCCAATACTATGTTGTTCAGGAGGGGTTTGAATAGGCATCTTTGTCTTATTCTGGTTTTCAGGGAAAATGGTTCCAACTTGTATTTAGCAGTATGGTGACTGTGGGTTTCTCGTGGGTGGCTCTTACTACTTTGAGGTAAGTTTCATCTATACCTAGATGTTCAAAGGTTTTTATCAAGAAGAAGTGCTGGATTTTATCAAAAGTTTTTCCATGTTTAATGATATAATCATGTGGTTTTTACATCAATTGATGTATTTAATTACATTTATGGTCTTGAAGGAGTTGAACCAGCTTTACATCCCAGGGATGAAGCCTACTTGGTCATGGCGGATGATTTTTGAGATGTGTTGTTGGATCCAGTTTGCTAGAATCTTGTTGAGAATTTTAGTATCTATGTTCATCAAGGATTTTGGCTTGTAGTTCTCTTTCTTTGTTGGATCTTTACCTGGTTTGGGTATCAATGTGACGTTAGCTTCATAACATGATTTGGGGAGAGTTCCATCTTTCTTGATTGCCTGGAATATTTTCAATAGGATTGATATCAGCTCCTCCTTGTATGTTTTGTAGTATTCTGCTGGAAAGCTATCTGCTAGGGCTTTTTTTGTGTGTGGGGGGGATAGTTTTCTTATAACATAGTCAATTTTCTGGGTTATTATTTTTTTCTCCCAAGGGCTTATTTATTTATGTTATTTTTTTTATTTTTAGAGACAGTTTTGCTCTGTGGCTCAGGTTGGAGTACCATAATGTGATCATAGCTCACTTCAACCTGGAACTCCTTGGGCTCAAGGGATCCTCCTGGGATGGCAGGTGGGCACTAGCAGGCCAGTCTAATTCCTTTGATTTTTTTTTAATGCTCAACTTAATTTTATTAAGAAACCAATGTAATAATTCAAAAAAGATAGTTAGTGCCAGTAATAATAGAGTGTAACTGAATATACATCATTTCTTATTTTATTTTATTTTTTAATCAATATTTTTTATTATGATATTGTGGAGTACAGTTAAGGGTTAGGCATACAAATATGCTTTTTTCAGGGACCCTTGTTGATAAGAGGTGTCTCCCCATCCCCAGACAGATATTTACTACCATTAATCCCATCTCCCTTCCCCTCCCCCCCATAG
>NW_007041072.1:55644-56118 GCF_000164805.1 Carlito syrichta
GGGTCATATGGGAGGTCAATATTTAGAGCTTTTAGGAATTGCCATACTGTTTTCCACAGAGGTTGTACTAGCTTGCACTCCCACCAACAGTGTAGAAGTGTTCCCTTTTTGTCGCACCCTCTCCAGCAACTATTATTTTTTGAATTATTGATAATTGTCATTCTGACTGGAGTTAGGTGCTATCTTAGTGTGGTTTTGATTTACATCTCCCTGATGATTAGCAAGGTTGAACATTTTTTCATGTGTCTGTTGGCTGCTTTGAGAAGTATCTGTTCATATCTTTTGTCCATTTTATAATGGGGTTGTTTTTTTCTTTTTTCTTTTCGGCACGTATGAGTTCCTTGTAAATCCAAGATGTTAAACCTTTGTCAGACCTGGAGTTGGCATATACATTTTCGCAGTCTGTAGGCTGTCTCCCTGCTCTCTTGATGGTTTCTTTGGCTTTGCAGAAGCTTGTCAGTTTAATGAGGTCCC
>NW_007041073.1:0-2047 GCF_000164805.1 Carlito syrichta
GCCCAGGCATGTCTCCAACTCCTGATCTCAAGCGATTCATCCTTCTGCCTTGGCCTCCCAGCCTCCCAAAGAGCTAGGATCACAGATATCAGCCACTGCACTCAGCCAACTTTGTGTTCTTAAATCTCCTTCTTATCCAGTCCTCTATCAATAATGGCTGATTTCTAGATCCACAGGAACATTTTACATGAAAGAACATACCAAGTCATTGATCTGTAAAGAGAATATTACCCTATTTCTGCAGTTTTTTTTAAAGGTATAATGGATATACCCCATGTCATCATTTGTGCAAAAATATTCACGTAGAAAATTGAATGCTGATAAATCAAACAGGAGCAACATGGGATTTCTGCAGTCACATTTCTCAGACTCTAGTCAGACATTCTGCAATGCAAACACATCATCATAACAAAAGTTCAAGACAGTGGAATAAATACATTTAAGCAACCATGGTGACATAGGAATAAGTTGATAATTAACTCCTGCAGTAATGGGGAGGATTTTTTTTTTTTTTATTATGATGTTTAACCTTAACATGAAAAGGAAAATTAGATATTCTCCAGTCCAACAAATGTGGAGTGAGGAACAGAGATACCAGGCAGATGAACTAGCATTTGTGAAGGCCTTGGGGAACAAAAGAGCAAGGTTCTTTTGGCAACATAATTTGATGTATTTGTAGTACTAGTATATGTGGTGTTTGCATGGGGCAGAGGAACAGGCGTACTTGAGAGAGATGGGAGTGAAAAAAAAGCAGTCGGATCACGAGGGGTCCTGGGTATTAAAATTGGGACTTTGAACTTAGTGCAGAGGGAGGTAAAAGACTGCGTTTTTTAGGAAGAGACAAAGTTAGATGCTTTCCAATGACAACATTTTACTCTGACAGTCAAGTGCAGGTAGGACAGAAGTGGGAGTGAAAAGGAGGAGACTCTAATAATGGTTCCAGTGTGAAATGAAGTCGTATAATGGTGATAGGCAAAAAGCATAGATGTAGGTGAGGCAGGGTAGCTAGCACAGATTAGCATAGACAGATAAATACCTTGTACACAGGTTTTAGAAAGCATCCAGACAGCCTGTCAGCAGACTGAACAGCCCTGTGGGCTGGAATGAGAATTTATTTTGGACTCCCAGTCCACTCCATCCTCTCAGTTGGCCAAAGGAAAACTCCAGCGAGGTTCCTAAACAGGCAATCAAAAAGCCATAGAAATGATAATAAGGCCACCCCTCCACTCATCAGAGGCAGTGGGGAGAGGTGTCAATCTCTCTAGAGCAAAAGTTACCTGGGCTCCTCCCTCTTGAGCATATCAGTCATTAGAAGGTATATCAGGCCTATTGTAAAAAGCAAAAAGTGTGGTTTCTCTGCCCAAGCCAGCCCTGGCATGTCTCGCTATCTTTCCTCTCTTCTTTCTCTAATAAACTTTGTTTTAAAACTTTGCTGGCCATTCTAAAATTCATTTTAGGGTAGGGCCAAAGAATCCAGGAATTTTGTGCTGCACCCCACCAGACATCCTAGGTAAGTAAATGACAATGCCTACTGATTGGATGTGGGGTAGAGGCAGTGCCATAACGCAGAGAGGAAGAATCTTGAAGTGGACTTCCTTATTTCTGGATTAGGTGACTGGGTGTGAAAACGTAGGAGAAGGCAGATCATTTTTCTTTATGCTTTTATTTTTATTTTTGGAAGGGGGAAAAGGAGTATGGATCAGAGCTCAGTACTGGATCTAATAAGTCTAAATTGTCTCTGAGACACTCTGGCATGTGAAGTAGGATTCATTTACTTAATACTCAGGAAGTTTTTGAGCTTTGCCTAAGTTGAGGCCTTAAGAGATTAGAAACCAACACTGTGGAAGTGCTAATTAAGTCCATATGAGCCTTTCCATTTGCCTAGGGGGAGAGGGTGAGCATAAAAAGGGAAGTTAAAGTGGAAAAAAAAGGTCTGTTCGTAAGTTGTGCTTTTTCATACAGTTAAGCCAATTTGAGGATTTATATATGCCTATTTGCTCAACATGAAAATTTAATTATATATGTAGAAGAATAAATCTAACTCAAT
>NW_007041074.1:0-2047 GCF_000164805.1 Carlito syrichta
CCCCCCCCCCCCCCCCCCCCGCACACACACACACACACACACACACACACACACACACACACACACACACACCACACACACCACACACACCACACACCACTGGTCAAGCAACCCCCTACACCAGTCTCCCTTCCACAGACCGAGCATGAATCTCTGCGCCATCCCTTTAAGCTAGTAGAAGGGCACTAACATTTACTGAGTGCCTACTATGTGCCAGGTGACACACTGAGCCCTTTCTGTGTGCTCTCTCCTTTCATCTTCTCCCCAGCCCTATGAAGTTTGCTTGACAGGGATGCCACTGAAGCCCAGGCAGGTGCCTTGCTGCAGGTTACTCATCACACAATTGGCGGGGTGCTCCTCCCTCTATGGCTCCTCCCTCCCCAACCCCATTTCCCTGACGAAGAGACGTTGTCAGGGGATCAGGAACTTCTACTACAAGTTGGATGGATGGAGTGAACTGCCTGTGGGATGGTGTTGATCTCATCATGTGTGGTGTAATTGGGGGGATCTTGGCCCCAGCTGAATGGGGAGGGAGACCTGGACATCTTCCAAGGCCCTGGCCCAGAGGACAAATGACCGACCTGTCTGTGAAGATGTCTCTGCTCAGCCCAAGCTGCTCGTGCTTATTCGGGCACAGCATGATGTCTCATACATCTCTACCACTTCCTCTGCTGTGCACCTACGAACTTTGAAGGAAAGCTGCTTCTTCATGGACACATCTTCTTTTCAGGGCTCTTAGGCCTTTTTGAAACTTAAATTCCCGCTTAGGAATGAATAGAAAAGAGGAGGCAAAGGCTGTTTCCTGAGTTTAAGCAGAGGCCGTTGCTGGGGTGGAAGCCCCACAGGAGTCCCAGCTCCCAGCCCCTCCCTGTCTTCTTCTCTGCCTTCTGGGCCTCTGGCATGAGGGAGGGAAGGAGTAACGCAGGCCAGGTTTAATGTGAATCTCGCTGCCCCACTCACCAACGGGTAACCCTCTGAGTCTTAGTTTCTTCATCTATACAATGGGAGATGGTAAGAGCCCCTCATCTACGGGTCACTCTGAGGCTTGGGGAGAGAAGGCATATGGGAGCACAGGCCAAGTCCTGGCCACATGAGCTAAGTCACTGTTACTGTTGCTACTACTACCTTTTGTGTCTGACACTTCAGACTCTCCAAGTTGACTCTGGACAGTGATCCCCAGATGACAGTTCCCAGTTGCTATTTCAAAATAATCTGTGGGGCTTTTTAAAGTGCACATCCCTGTGTCCCACCTCAGGAGAATCTGATTCCTTGCTTTGAGATGAGTCTGGGGAATCTGTGTTTGAACAAGACCCCAGGAGGGCTCTGAGAC
Source organism: Carlito syrichta (assembly GCF_000164805.1). NCBI lineage: Eukaryota > Metazoa > Chordata > Mammalia > Primates > Tarsiidae > Carlito > Carlito syrichta. The sequence goes on from NW_007041074.1 coordinate 1,331, forward strand.
TCAGACTAGGTTGACTGGTAGGACGGTGGTCCAGTTGTCTGTGTAATCTCTTACTTTCAGCAGGTGCAGGCACTGTCCCTGCCCAGGGAGTGTATGAGGATGGGTGCAGGCCTGTCATTTGGGCCTCCACTGCTGCACACCCTCCTCTGAGATCTGAACAGAGCTTGAAAAAGATGCCAACCACAGCCCATCCAGCCATGGCTGACACTCGGGCCTGGCCTTTCTCCTCAATCGCTGGGCCTTTGGTGGTAGAGAGGACATGAGCTCTGGAGCCAGGTGACCCAGGCTCAGATCACGTTCCATCATCTGCCAGCTTGTGAGGCAGCCCAAGGGTTAGAGCATGGGCTCTGGCATTGGATGGACTGTGATAGATTCCTAGCTCTACCACTTACAAGGTCTGTGACCTTGGGGAGTTGATTAGCCTCTCTGTGCTTGAGTTTCCTGGAAAGTGAGAATCCTGATAGTTCCTAGGTGGCTGTGAGGACTGAGTTAACACAAGCAAATTGCACTTGGAAGAGAGCTTGGCCCAGGTGAGCACCCAAGGAGTCTTACATATGTTCGCTATCAGTTGTGTAACCTCAAATGTGGCATCTAAATGTCTTGAGCCTCGGTTTTCTCATCTACAAACTTGAGATAATGTCCCCCTTTGGAGACCAGTGTGAGAATCGATTAAATAAAGCCTGCGAAGTACCTGAGCTCCTGACGTTGCCCACTAAG
>NW_007041075.1:0-932 GCF_000164805.1 Carlito syrichta
CTACTAATACAACATGTAGAACAAAAATTATCATCAGCTATCTCTGGACAACTGATATTTCAACAACAACTCTGGACTTGCTGATATTTCCAAATACATATGTAAATGCTTGCATACATATATATGAAGTTAATATAAAAATACAATATTATAAATTTAAATATTTCTAGAATGTATATATAGTATATATAAAATCAGCAACATCACATCATTTATTCACTTTATTCATCCCAAAGTGTATCTGAAAACAATTATTATTTTATATTACATGAGTACAGTGGTAAAGAAAAATATATTATCAACAGTCCACCAATTGTTGCTTTTTAAGCTCCTACTAAGCACATTTTATGCAATCTTTTAAAATAAAATGTATTAAATCATATAAGAATAATATACAGCTATATAGTGTAGAGATAAAAAATCAGACACAAGTAGCTATTTTGTTTGCAAAGTAGTTAGGCATTATAATAAAGAAACGTTGGGATGTTCTGATAAAATGTATTTGTTCAGTTACAATACTTGAAACTCTATGCAAAGTTCAGTTTTAAGCTTTGGAAAATACAGTAGTTAATGAAAGAAATAAACTAGAAGATTGGTAGCAAACAAATTTCATAATAAAAGTATATGCCATATATGATACCAGGTGGAGATAAATAAAGACAAATATATGGTAAGAAATAAGATAAAGAATGAAGTCTGGAGCTCATTATTTCCTACCAGCCAGTTACAGAGTTTTGATTAGAAGACACTTCTAATCAGGTTGGAACTGAGGTTGGAACTGTCCAACAAGGGAGAGCAGGCCATGTGAATACTAGAGAAGGGTACACTAGATGAAGTAAACTGAGGCAAAATGATGTATGCATAAGGCCACGAAATGGTTTTTATTTTATTTAGAGTGGCATGAAAGGATGAAAAAAGAACAAAGCCATTCA
>NW_007041076.1:0-8391 GCF_000164805.1 Carlito syrichta
CGTGGGAGTGTAAACTAGTGCAACCTCTGTGGAAAGCAGTGTGGCGATTCCTAAAAGCTCTAAAAATTGACCTTCCATATGACCCTGCAATCCCCCTACTGGGAATATACCCTGAAGAACACAAATCACTCTATAAAAAAGATACCTGCACACGTATGTTTATCGCAGCATTGTTCACAATAGCAAGAACCTGGAAACAACCATGCTACCCATCAAAAGAGGACTGGATTAAAAAAATGTGGTACATATACACGATGGAATACTATGCAGCCATAAAAAGGAACAAAATCATGAATTTCGCTGCAATCTGGATGGAACTAGAGTCTATAATACTGAGTGACCTCTCACAAAAACAAAAATCCGAATATCACATGTTCTCACTCATATAATGGACCTTGAACATCCAATGCAATACTATGAGAAAATGACGGATGGTACTGGGAAACTATGGGGGGGAGGAGGATGGGATTAACAGTAGCAAATATCTGTCGGGGGATGGGAAAACACTTCTTATCTACAGGGTGCCTGAATGAAACGTCATTGTACACCTAACCCTTAACTGTACCCCACAAAACCATAATAAAAAATACTGATTAATGAAAAAAAAAAAAAATGTGGTACCCGGAGCAGGTACCTGTGATGACCTAGGTCTGAGTCGAACTGCTGAAAACACATCTGGAAGTGACTGAACTGAGATTTAAACCTAGGTCCATCTGGGAAAGCCTGTTGCCACTGTCCATGTTGCCTGGAACAGGACCTTGGGAAGATTGTTCATATCAAGGACAGCCCAACCTGTACAAGTCTTATGGAGACACTGAACATCACCAATGTCGCTGACACTCCAAGAATTTCACTTTTCACGGTTGTCGATTGATCGTACTTTTGTGCTGTTGGAACGTCAACGGTGCTTTTCTCAGTCTGCCTGCTCTTGTCACGCTCTGCCTTTTCTTCAGCTGAGTTGAATTGAATAAGAGAGAACTGGTCTTCTCTTCTCTTATCCCTTACTTCCTACTTCTGCTGTTCAGTTAAAATAAAAAGGCACAGCATCACAGGCATGAAGCTATTTGCTCTTCTTAGTCAGAAGCAAAATGGAGCTTCGTGTTTGTAAAAGCATGCTGGGTACATGATCCCCTCAGCTCTTCACTGGGAGGAGGTTGTGGTCCACCTGACAGGTGAAGGAGCTGTGGTTTGAAGAAGCTGAGATTTATCTGAGGTCTCCCACTGGTAAGTGGAAGAACCCACAAGGATCTTCCATGACTAACGCCGTGTGATTTTGAAGATTCTGCATAAATGACTTGCCATATTGAAGAGGCTCAATCCAAATAAATCCTTATCCCACATGAACTAAATGCCCTGAGGGTCGATGGCTTCATATTTTATCATTGTAACTTGACCTTTGATCTAGACTCTTTCCAGCTGAAGTCAATCGGGGATGGGGAGGTGGAGAGAAGGCTTGTGTGGGTAACAAAGGCACCCCCCAAAATTCACTGTTATTTCCGTTGACATTCTAAACATAGTTTGGATGCAATGTACATTGTTCTGATGTTTCATTTTTAGACTTTATCTTCTCAAACACAAAGGGAAGACATTGCTTAAGGTATTCTCATCAGACCTTCTCAGAGGATGGTGCAGAAATGTGCACACTGGCCTGTGTGGTTATTAATATTACTGTAATTTATGTTTGAGGAGAGGATCACCCATGTGCATATGTGTGTTGGGGCCTATGTGTCTACATGCATGGCTGTGGTGTGTTTGCATGTGTGCTCATGTGTATCGCATGACTTATGTGAGCCAGGTTCTGCCCAGCAAATGATGGATGCAATCTCATTTAATCCTCATCACAATCTTGGTGGGAGGTACAGTTATCCCCCTTAACGGTCGAAGAGACATCAGTTAGGAGAGGTTAAATTGAGTGGCAGACCTAGGATTTGAACCCAGATGATCTGATACCCAAGCTCCTTCCACTCCAACCACAGTGAGTACAGATAGAACATGACAATCATAAAACTTATCTGGGCAAAGGTACACATTGAAAACCCAATTATAAAATGCATGAGCTTTGAAGGAGATAGGAGGGGCTCTGGAAGCACAAAAAATATTTTTATATCATTCCACGGTTCAATGTCGATTGAGGTTTGGAGCTCACAGTGGCAGGAAGAGTCCTTCACAGATGCTGATGACAGGAAAAGAAAGTGGTCCAGAGGTAGAAACCTCAGTCTGGGAGTCAAAAGAGTTAGTTCAGTCACTGGTCACACAACAGACGTGTGCAGCATTCTCCAGAAACATTCTTTCACAGAATTGCCACAACACCTTATGGAGTAGGTAACACGGTGCTCATTTTATACATGGAGAAACTGAGCTAGACAGACGATGCCACTTTCCCAAGGTCATGCATCGGGTAAGTGTCAGTGCTGGGATGTAAACCCAGGTCTTTAACTCCAAATACCACCTCCTTCCTGTCACATGAGCTGCCTCTGCTTCAAGAGTTTTCACACAAAGGAATCACAGTAAATCCCTTCTTTGGAAACCTGGAGTCCAGGAAGTACCGCTGGTGTTTACTCTCTTTCCTCAGTCTTGTTTTGCACCACTAACAAGCAATATTTCATGAGTGAGGAAACAGGCATGTCCATTGGAGCTCCTGTCCCTGTAATCTCAGCAACCACTTGTTTCTCCAGTCATAGTGGTTTCCTTCTCCCATGTTCTGATCACTTCATGCCAAGTGATCAGGTCATATCAATGTTCCAGAGAGTTCTAGTGGTCATTATAAAGGAAATAATTGTTGAGTGCTTCATTAGTTAAAGAAAGATTTGTTGACCCTTGCTTCTGATATGGGGGGTAGGGGTGGAAAAAGGCTGAATATGAAACATGTCCTCTCCTCAGGAAACACACAGCACTCACTGACCACCACTTTCACCGCTCAGAAAAGGTGGGGGTGGAACTGGGAAGACTTACTCGGTTTGGCCTGGTGCAATGGTGGTACAGTTTGCACTCCTATGACACGGGTTATGTGATTCACAGATGTTGGTCATACTGCACCCCACTCCAGGCACGAAATTGTGGTAATGCTCCTTACACTCGCAGTGAGACTTCAGTAGGCAGAGAAAGAGAAACAAATAGTTCTTAGTTAGTCACTTCTGCTGGCGTTCTTTAATTCAGCCTTTTATTGACTCATAAAAACTAACTCAGTATAGGTCTGAAGTATGGGTTTTAACTAAAATTTGTCAAGGTATTCAGAAGTGGAAATCATATTTACATATTCCACCTGTTGGGAGGCTCATAACCCTCGTTTGTAAAGTTTAGTTTTTTGGCTTTCTTGTTTCCTAACCCTTGACCTCCTGGTTCCTCCTTGTTTCAGACTGTCTATTAGTGAGCAGAGATTGGAGTTCAGAAGGGAGGTATGATTGCTCTAGATAATAGTTTTCAATCAGGGGTCTTAGTCTAGGACATACTGGGTAAGATCTGGAGACATTTTTGATTGTCACAATGGGAGAAGGGCAGTGCTACTACAGGCCAGAGATGCCTTTAATATCCTACAATTCATGGGGCAGCCCCTCCCCCAACAAAGAATTATCTTATCCAAAATGTCAACCATGCCGAGGTGGAGAAACCCTACTCTGGGATAGTGCAATGAGTTCTCTGCTTCTGTGTGGACAAGAAAGGATTCCTAGGACTTGAGAATTTGCCCTGGAATCCATTTTTAAAGAAACAAAGCATATTTTAAATCTCATGTATGAGGTTTAAGCATCCATGTCATACATGAATTTTCCCATAAGCACCCTCACTTTGCAGAGAGGAATTTATCCCCTTGGATGTTTCTGTAAACCTGCCTCTAGAAATTGATAGCAGAAATGTTCGTTAATATATGCTTTCCTTTTGGAGGGAAGATTGGGTGGATTCTTTGCAGGGAATTCTGGGAACATTCCCACTGGGGTTCTGATTAGACTGCAGGAGACCCATGGCGGTGTGGGGGTTGGGCCCTGAACTTTTTCTATGCTTTCTGTGTGTGTATATTTCCTCCTCTGAGGACTCAATGTGCAGGGATGGGCACAGTAGGCATCTATGAAACACTGGATGGATGAGTGCGGGATTATGGGCAGAGCTCTTTCAATTGGAGTCCTCAGCAAAGGTCTCCTGAACAGACTGATTTTCACCAGTTACTGTCATGACATGATGTAGGGTGCAGTGTTTTGCCCCGGAAGGTCTTCACTGCTCCCTACAATCTGTTAGTGCTGTCTGACATTTGATCTGTTTTCATCCCTTCAGGACAAGGTATTTTGGTTCTAAGAGCCCCTCTTAAAAAGACATTAGAGAGAATGGAGGGTTTGGGGTGAAAGTCAATAGATTAACCGTTAATTTGTTCATCTAATTTTGAATTATGTGTCTGTTTTGCCAAACACCAAGTAGGGCTGTGATAGAAGAGAACGTATGACAAGGGAGCTAGGGAATTGTGAGTTCAGAGGAGGGAGCAGGTGGTTAGGGGTAGCATGAACCCCGACAGGAGGCTCAGACTGAGCATCAGAAGGGAGACTCGGAATGGAAGACAGATGATGCCCACGGCACAATTTCACCTTCAATGGGTTGTCTGTTCCAGGTGCACCTGTTTCCCGCGTCATTTGCTCACCTGTCCAGGCTCATCATATTTGCACACTGTAGACTTTGGAGGGCAGTTTCCAAAGTTAGTTTGGCAGGGGTCCACTGGCAAGCACACTTGGCCGTCCCCATGGTAACCTTCTTGGCATGTACAACTGTGCCGATTTGGTCCCAGGTATGTGCAGTGGGCGTGAGGGTGGCAGATGTTATCTGAACATGGATTGATGGCTTGAGAGGCAATGACAAAATGAAAGACAGTGAGCACACTCAGGGATGGAAAAAGGAACCGATCTGTGAGCCACAGTTATTCACAGCTCATCAAAGCCATGAAGGCAGATCAATAGTTTTAAAAGAGAAGGAAACATTTCATCTCATCCCATCTGAACACTCCTCCTCCACCAAACAGATTTACGTAGGGCCATCAGAAATTGTAACCACAAACATAATGTTGACATATTAGTCTGCCATATTATAGGTTTAGGTCAATATAAAATAACACAAAAGCCACTAATGCTTATAGAAGGTATAACAGATACTAAACCCTGCTCTAAGAGTTTGCTATATATTGACTTATTTAATCCTTACAACAGTCCCCTAAGGTGGATACCATTATTATCCCCACTTGATAGACACACTGAGGCTTAGGCAGGTTAAAGTCTATGTAGCTAGTAGAAAGCAGATCTGGGCTTGAACCAGGTCTGGCTCTGGAGTCCATGCTCTTTACTAATATACAATATAGTCTCTTAAAAAGCAAATGAGCACGACAGGAAAAAAGAAGCATTAATTTTATGCTATTAAGGTGATAAAAAAATGTGTAAAAATCCATATATGTGCTTTGATAATAGAAGGATAAATTGTCCTTTATCGAGCACTGCCACACAATGAGCATTTTGCTCGGCAGTTTTTATATGTTTCACTTGATTGCACAGAGTAAAAGGAGTGGCCATTGTTGATATTTAGGATGCCGTGGGCCTTTTCCCTGTTAAAGAACCTGAACATCTCAGTGAATAAACCAGCAGGATCTGAATTCTACTCACGCTCACAACGCTTGCCATCGCCTTGGTAATCAGGAAGGCATTTGCATTCCAGTTTGGTTTCATCTTCACTAGAAGGCGAACATCTGGAATTTTCTGGGCAGAGCAACTTTGCACATTCAGGGACGGCTGCACAGGAAGATTATGAGGTTGTTGTGTTAGTCAAATAGCCGGTTCTGGAAAGCCCCAAATGACAATACTCCCTTCTAGCAAAAACTTATACAGACTCACTATAATAATTCGAAAAATACAGAACACATAAAGAGAGATTGTCTTCTGATTCTTACTCTCTAATCCCACTCCCAAAGTTATCAATGTCAGCAGTGAGTATAATACATTAATTTGTTTATTAATATGCTTTTTTTTTGAGATGGCGTCTTGCTCTGTCACCCAGGCTGGAGAGAAGTGGTACAGTCATAGCTTACTGCAGTCTTGAACTCCTGGCCTTAAGCGATCCTCCTGCCTCAGCCTCCTGAGTAGTTGGGACTACAGATGTGTGCCGTCATGCCTGGCTAATTTTCTTATTATTTATTGTAGAGATGGGTCTTTGTTTCCCAGGCTGTTCTTAAACTAATGGCCTCAAGTGATCCTCCTGCCTCAGCCTCTCAAAGTACTGGGGTTAATTTTTAATGTAACAATATAGAAGTCTTTAAAGATCTGCCTTAATCACTAATAACTCCATAATATTTCATAATATAGGTATAACATATTTGGCTTTCAAAAATGATGCAGAGTCTGGCATGTTAGCCAACTAGCAAAGCTAACAAATTTAGCTGATACAGTTACAAGGATGCCGACGGAAAATACAAAACTCTAGGGTCAGGGAGGAAGAGTAGTTTATTAATGACTCACACCTAGAGCAGTGGCCAGGGTATTGGCATTTTGGCACCAATTTTTCCAAGCCCCAGTTTCCGTGGTGCAGTTCAAAGAAGAACAGACTGAGACCTGTACGCTCTGTGGGTTTCATTGCAAGAAAGGAGCCCTGATTTCAGGGAGCCTGAGGATTTTATTTTATTTTATTTTTTATAATGGGTATTGTATTATTTAGGACCAGGCAGGAGACAAAAATCACATGATTACTTGATCAGGGAAAGTTTTGATAGAAGCATGAACAGAGGATTAAAATCATAGGAAATGAGTTTTAAAAGATTTCTAAAGAATAAAGCAATAGCAGATATATGAAGAACAATCACCACATGAGGACGGAGACAAGTGCCCAAGGCAGAGCCTTTGTCCCTCCAGGCTGAGACCGGTGTGTCACTGGAAAGGGCACAGCCTTGGTCACTGATTGATGGAAATTGCTGAAATGTCTTGATGGTGGGACTTGCTGGAAATCTGATCTCTGGGTTGGCCAGGAAAATTGTCCACAGGGAGGTGTCAAGCCTCAGAACTCACTGGGTGCCTCCCGGCAGTAGGAGATAAGAAGCCACTTTCTCAGAAGAGCGGGGACCCTCTGTGTGTGACTCTGGCCAGCCCAGCTGTGTGGGATGAAAGTGAGGTGGCTGGCTCCCTGCATGGACAGTTCGGAAGGGTCCTTGGTGTGCGTGCGGCTGAGGAGGGGGTCACAGAGTGCCATACCCCTGGGCTGCACATGGGCCTTTGCTACCTGGGGTCCCTGGCTGTGCTGCCACTGCCTGAGTCGAGCACTGGACAGCGTGCAGTGGCCGCAAGCTGGAGGAAGCTGAACTCTGTAGGAACTCAGCACTGGAGAAATGGTGTGGGGCTGAGAAATGGAGAAAAGCCTTTCTTCAGGAGCCTGATGAGTGAATCAAGCCAGGAGCAAGAAGAGAGAGCTCCCTTCCTCCTCCACGGCTCCTGAAGCACTCTCTGTGGATAAGGCTTCCTGTCTTGCTGGCTGGCAAAGGAGAAACATTTATAAGACCCAGCCCCCTTATCACAGAGCAGGCCAAAAGGGTGGATTTGGAACCGAGAGGAAAACACTGGAAACCGGTGCTGGCAGTAAGCATGGCTGCCCTCTGCTCCTGAGAAAGATGCTGTATCCTCCAAGGCTGTTCAACACACAGCCGTCCTTGAACCGATGATCTGGACCAAAGGGCAGTCAGTGTGCTGCTCTCATAAGCTCACATGTGTGGGAGACTCACGGAGAACTGTTTCCCAGTAGGTGGCCAGTTGAGCAAAAATTCAGAGACCATCGCCCTATTGCTCCCATACAGTACCAGTGCTGCCAGAAAGTGGCTGCCCTTTGGGATTGCATTTTCCGCTCCCCTTTCATCCAGGTGGGATCACGTGCCTGGTTCACACAGGTGGAAGATTGAGTGGATTTTCCAATTTTTTTTTGGACTTTAGGATTCAAGTGCTTCTCCACCCTCTCTTTTCCCATCCATGATGGCTGGATGTGGAGCATTCTGGGGCATTAGAGGACAGAGTCACAAGATGAGAAGACTTGGATCCCTAAGCCCCATGTGGGGGGAAGCTGGTAGCAGCCAGGGACACTCACATGGGACTGTCACATGAGTGGAAACTGCACCTCTGTAGGGTTGAGTCAGAGGCTTCTAGATGTCTCAGGTCATGGTGCCCTAGTGCCTTAATCATTTTTCAAGGTGTTCCTACATCAAATGAAATGCCTGACAGGTCCGATTATTAAGTTGTTAGAACCAAAGAACTCAGTAACCTAGTGATGATATGAGAACTTAGTAGTCATTTGATGTAGGGATGTGCTTAATAGAAAGAAAGTATTTACATTTCTATTTTTTTTTTTTTGAGTCGGAGTCTCACTCTGTCACCCAGACTGGAGTGCAGTGGCCGC